>NW_025767631.1:337500-411880 GCF_003918875.1 Haliotis rubra
CACGAACCGTCCAGAGACAATGGCAGTTCACTATACGCGGAAGTCTGTTTTGACACCCCAGCACCCAGTCGTCTGGCGCACAGTTGAGTTGTGTGAGGATCGAATCCATAACTCTCACTGATTATATCTGAAAGTTTGTTGGCACCTAACTCGTGGTCGTGGGATTCATCAATGCGCTCTGAAGCCCTCATCTCTTTTGTCTCTCGTCCCACATCAAGCTCACATGGCGGGGTATCATTGTAACATGGTTGAAAGATGTTTAAACACAACTCGCTCACAAATTTACGTCTCACAATATGGCTAACATTTCAGAACCCGCAACAAAGAACGAAGAGAGGCTACTCGATTAGACTCCCGAATAGCAGGAATTAAATAATGGCGGACCCGATTGTCAGGTCCGAGGTTGCAAGAAGGCAGTATGGAAAGGTCTCAACGTTTGCCCGAGGCGCTCCGAGGGGAATCAATTGCCTACACAGCTGACCCTCACTCAGCAGCTGGAAACGACTGTGACGACCAGGGTTACTATTGCTCATTGGGGTATGATACTATTGATGATTGGGGTATGATACTATTGATGATTGGGGTATGATACTACTGATGAATGGGGTATGATTCTATTGATGATTGGGGTATGATACTATTGATGAATGGGGTATGATTCTATTGATGATTGGGGTATGATACTATTGATGGTTGGGGTATGATACTATTGATGATTGGGGTATGATTCTATTAATGATTGGGGTATGATACTATTGATGATTGGGGTATGATGCTATTGATGATTGGGGTATGACACTATTGATGATTGGGGTATGATACTATTGATGATTGGGGTATGATACTATTAATGATTGGGGTATGATACTATTGCTCATTGGGGTATGATACTATTGATGATTGGGGTATTATACTATTGATGATTGGGGTATGATACTTGTGGTATGATACTATTGCTCATTGGGGTATGATATGATTGGGGTATGATACTATTAATGATTGGGGTATGATACTATTGATGATTGGGGTATGATACTACTGATGATTGGGGTATGATACTATTGATGATTGGGGTATAATACTATTAATGATTGGGGTATGATACTATTGCTCATTGGGGTATGATACTGTTGATGATTGGGGTATTATACTATTGATGATTGGGGTATGATACTATTAATGATTGGGGTATGATACTATTGATGATTGGGGTATGATTCTATTAATGATTGGGGTATGATACTATTGATGATTGGGGTATGATACTATTGCTCATTGGGGTATGATACTATTGATGATTGGGGTATGATACTATTGATGATTGGGGTATGATACTATTAATGATGAGGGTATGATACTATTAATGATTGGGGTATGATTCTATTAATGATTGGGGTATGATACTATTAATGATTGGTGTATGATACTCTTCATGATTGGGGTATGATTCTATTGATGATTGGGGTATGATACTATTGATCATTTGGGTATGATACTATTGATGATTGGGGTATGATATGATTGGGGTATGATACTATTAATGATTGGGTTATGATACTATTGATGATTGGGGTATGATACTATTGATGACTGGGGTATGATACTATTGATGGTTGGGGTATGGTACTATTGATGATTTGGGTATGATACTATTGATGATTTGGGTATGATACTTTTGCTCATTGGGGTATGATACTATTGCTCATTGGGGTATGATATGATTGGGGTATGATACTATTACTGATTGGGGTATGATACTATTGATGATTGGGGTATGATACTATTGATGATTGCAGTATGATACTATTGATGATTGGGGTTTGATACTATTAATGCTATTGATGATTGGGGTATGATATGATTGGGGTATGATACTATTGATGATTGGGGTATGATACTATTAATGATTGGGTATGATACTATTAATGATTAGGGTATGATACTATTAATGATTGGGGTATGATTCTATTAATGATTGGGGTATGATACTATTAATGATTGGGGTATGATACTATTGATGATTGGGGTATGATTCTATTAATGATTGGGGTATGATACTATTGATGATTGGGGTATGATACTATTGATGATTGGGGTATGATACTATTGATGATTGGGGTATGATACTATTGATGATTGGGGTATGATACTATTGATGATTGGGGTATGATACTATTGATGATTGGGGTATGATACTATTAATGATTGGGGTATGATACTATTGATGATTGGGGTATGATACTATTAATGATTGGGGTATGATACTATTAATGATTGGGGTATGATACTATTGATGATTGGGGTATGATATGATTGGGTATGATACTATTGATGATTAGGGTATGATACTATTGATGATTGGGGTATGATACTATTGATGATTGGGGTATGATACCATTGCTCATTGGGGTATGATGTGATTTGGGTATGATACTATTGATGATTGGGGTATGATATGATTGGGGTATGATACTATTGATGATTGGAGTATGATACTATTAATGATTGGGGTATGATATGATTGGGGTATGATACTATTGCTCATTGGGGTATGATACTATTGCTCATTGGGGTATGATACTATTGCTCATCCCTGATCACGTGACGTTATATATCAATTAATAAAATTCAGAATATCTTTTAGGTACAGAATATCTTTTAGGTACTGTTTGTGAGTGATGAGATGAAGATGTGAGCTGAGACTGGAACCAATTTATCATTCCTTGTCGACGGTAGTTTCCGTAGTCTCCGAGCTACACAGACTGACTACAGCTCCCAATGACACCGTAGTTGGAGTGTCACATACAACGCTTTAATACAACCCTAAAGGTGAAATATATAACTTAAGCTCATTTATCAGAACCGGGATAGCCATTCTCAATACGTTTGTAGCACTACGAACTTCTTAAGCCCATTCTTAACACATTGGCTACGATCAAAGTTAAGAATTCTTAGGAGTAAGTACGTTTTGAGAATAAGGGCCCAGATCGCGGGTAGTTGTGTTGTAGCATCACAATCAGATCACAGGTAGTTATGTTGTAGCATCACAATCAGATCACAGATACTTGTGTTGTAGCATCACAATCAGATCACAGGTTTGTGAATTAGCATCACAATCAGATCACAGGTAGTTGTGTTGTAGCATCACAATCAGATCACAGGTAGTTGTGTTGTAGCATCACAATCAGATCACAGGTAGTTGTGTTGTAGCATCACAATCAGATCACAGGTAGTTGTGTTGTAGCATCACAATCAGATCACAGGTAGTTGTGTTGTAGCATCACAATCAGATCACAGTAGTAGTTGTGTTGTAGCATCACAATCAGATCACAGGTAGTTGTGTTGTAGCATCTGAAATCAGATCACAGGTAGTTGTGTTGTAGCATCATCATCAGATCACAGGTAGTTGTCAGATCACAGGTAGTTGTGTTGTAGCATCACAATCAGATCACAGGTAGTTGTGTTGTAGCATCACAATCAGATCACAGGTAGTTGTGTTGTAGCATCACAATCAGATCACAGGTAGTTGTGTTGTAGCATCACAATCAGATCACAGGTAGTTGTGTTGTAGCATCACAATCAGATCACAGGTAGTTGTGTTGTAGCATCACAATCAGATCACAGGTAGTTGTGTTGTAGCATCACAATCAGATCACAGGTAGTTGTTGTGTTGTAGCATCACAATCAGATCACAGGTAGTTGTGTTGTAGCATCACAATCAGATCACAGGTAGTTGTGTTGTAGCATCACAATCAGATCACAGGTAGTTGAGTTGTAGTGTGTTGTAGCATCACAATCATAATAGCATCACAATCAGATCACAGGTAGTTGTGTTGTAGCATCACAATCAGATCACAGGTAGTTGTGTTGTAGCATCACAATCAGATCACAGGTAGTTGTGTTGTAGCATCACAATCAGATCACAGGTAGTTGTGTTGTAGCATCACAATCAGATCACAGGTAGTTGTGTTGTAGCATCACAATCAGATCACAGGTAGTTGTGTTGTAGCATCACAATCAGATCACAGGTAGTTGTGTTAGCATCAGCATCAGATCAAGTTGTGTTGATCAATCAGATCACAGGTAGTTGTGTTGTAGCATCACAATCAGATCACAGGTAGTTGTGTTGTAGCATCACAATCAGATCACAGGTAGTTGTGTTGTAGCATCACAATCAGATCACAGGTAGTTGTGTTGTAGCATCACAATCAGATCACAGGTAGTTGTGTTGTAGCATCACAATCAGATCACAGGTAGTTGTGTTGTAGCATCACAATCAGATCACAGGTAGTTGTGTTGTAGCATCACAATCAGGCCACAGGTAGTTGTGTTGTAGCATTCTTGACAACTGTTTCAGCCCAGTAAGTCTGCTTCAAGTGCTGCTCACGCCTGGAAAGAAGTGGTGAAGTTGGCGGTCAGCTAGCCCCATGGTTAAAGCGCTCGCTCGTAACGCCGATGCCTCGTGTTCGATTCTCCACATTCATGCAAATCGTAGGAGGCCTCGTGTTCGATTCTCCACATTCATGCAAATCGTGGATGTCATTTCTGTCCCTCACTGTAACACTGCTGGAATATTGCTAAAACCACCGGAAACCTCACTCAAATCACTCACTCACTCACTACACTAGGAGGGAACAACACGATTTGAGTTCAACGTGACGTCATATCTCGAACCCTCAACTGTGAGCACAGGTTACATGTACAAGTGTACAAATCTGTCTCACAGGATATATAGTCCCTATATCCCACAATCTAAGCAGTTTATTTATTTATTTATTTTTTATTTTATTTATTTATTTATTTATTTATTTATTTATTTATTTATTTATTTATTTATTTATTTATTTATTTATTTATTTATTTATTTATTTATTTATTTATTTATTTATTTATTTATTTATTTATTTATTTATTTATTTATTTATTTATTTATTTATTTACAGTCCTATCTCTCGAGCATATATTGTATATTTAATCAGTCAGGCAGTTGAACGGTTCAATGGTTGGAAGGTCATGAATTGTACAATGTGCAATAATAATATCAAGCAACACCTTCAAGAAGCAAGCTGACTGTTCATCTCATGCACGGGGCGAACTGTTCAATGCCCCCCTAAATTCCCTTGTCACTATTTCCTGTTGACTCATGTTTTCTATCACAGGCTTAACTAACTAGGTCAAATCACCGCATAAATTTCAGTCACCTTGAACTACATGAAACGTGCAGCTATTTGCGTGTAGTGATGGAAAGTACCAAACGTATAGGAGCAGTTCTGGTGTTATTGCTGCTGCCAAGCCAAGGTAAGCATAGATATACGTTTGTTTTAATGTATGCACTTGTATGGGGTGGAGAGGAGGTGGGGTGTCAGGGTTAGCGTCCAGGTCACGCCAGCTGATTGTGTAACAGTTCTTTCACAGTTTGAAAACTCCGTCCGTGGGATCTAACGGTATATTTCAGGGTGCAGAGAAATAATATTGCACACGTTGTATACTCAACTTAATATATCACTGGTATAGTTAATACACATCTATATCATATGAATCTATTTCACGGTATATGTACCGTGTAGATATACGTGTATAATAATATGCAATAAAACTGTGCGGACAAATAATTATAAGTTGTTACACTGAAAACATCCCTCTAACGATACGGTCGGAGATTTGTATTAGGAAACTCATGAAAATGTTGTACAGAGATCTAAAGGTTGTACAAATGAAGGTCGTACATACATTTTATCAAATGCATACACATATGTGTTGACAAATATAAAGGTGAGTGCTGGTATATTTTATTTTAAAGAAAAGGAAACACAGTTATACAGACAGAACACTGCCCGACATTTGTCGTTTCTCGGCATAATAATGATTAAGGATTATGAGTGCTTCGATTATGTTACTTATTTCAAAATTCCTCCGACGACCCACAACTCCCACAGCGAAAACACCAATTCAATTCAACAGCGCCCACACACACACACACACACACACACCACAACACCCACTACCTCTCACTCCAGCACTAACACCAACCCTCCTCCACTACTAACACCTACCCCCCACCCCTCCCACTCCAACACCTACCCCACCCCCTGCCCCTCCAACACCTACACCTACCCCACCCTCCCTCTCCAGCACCTACCCCCACCCCTCCCACTCCAACTCTACCCCTGCCAACACCCAGCTCCCCCTCCCACTTTAAAACCTACCCCACCCCTCCTACTCCAACACCTACCCCACCCCTCCCACTCCCTCTCCAACACCTACCCCCACCCCTCCCACTCCACCGCCACCCTCCTACTCTAATACCAAGCCCCACCCTCCCACTTAACACCTACCCCACACCCCTCCCAATTCAACATCTACCCCCAACACTAACCCAGCCCTCCCACTCCAACACCTACCCCTCCCTCTCCAACCCTACCCCACCCCTCCATCTCCAACACCTTCCCCCACCCCACCCTTCTCCAACACCTACCCCAACCCCCCAACACCTACCCCTCGACCAACACCTCCCACTCCAACACCCACCCTCCATCTCCAACACCTACCCCCACCCCTCCTTCTCCAACACCCACACCCACCCTTCCACCCTACCCCCATCTCCCACCACCTACCCCCCCAACACCCTCCAACACCTCCCACTACAACCCCACCCCTCCCCCTCTCCAACACCTACCCCCACCCCTCCCTCTCTAGCACCTACCCCCACCCCTCCTTCTCCAACACCTACCCCCGACCCTCCCTCTCCAACACCTACCCCACCCCCTCCTCCAACACCTACCCCCACCCTCCCACTACAAACCTACACCCACCCCTCCCACTACAACACCTACCCCCACCTTTCCTCCCTCTCCAACACCAACCCCCCCCACCCTCCCTCTCAAAGCACCTACCCTCCCACCAACCCTCCCACTCTCCAACACCAAGCCCCACCCTCCAACACTCCAACACCTACACCCACCCTTCCCCTCTCCAACACCTACCCCCACCTCTCCACCCACCTCCCACCCCTCCCTCCAGCACCTACCCCACCCTCCCACTCTAACACCACATCCCCCTCCCACTTCCCAACACCTACCCCACCCTCCCACTCCAACACCTACCCCCACCCTCATTCTCCAGCACCTACCCCCTCCCACTCCTACCCTAACACTAAGCTCCACCCTCCCACTACAACACATACCCCCACCCTTCCCTCTCCAACACCTACCTCCAGACACAAGTGACCGACACAAAGAGACTGACGAACCCGGGGGTGGACTGACGTTGTCGCCATGGCTCCCATTAGTGTAGAGATATGCACAGGGGACGACTCGGATGTAAGGAGCATGACGTCCATCATTAGCTTGTGAGTGATCATGTCCACGTGAAATCCCCGACAGGTCAGTCAGACATGAATTAACCCTCACCCTGGATGAATGAAGACAGTACTGTAGCATGTTAAGATGGTTTGTTATTGGGAAGTAAGGACGAGAAGATCCCACAAAAAATTCCGACCTGTAGTTAAACTGTATCATGGCGCCCGGCGTTTAGTAGTTGCAACAAGGGATGGTGAGCTGGACCTGTAGTTAAACTGTATCATGGCGCCCGGCGTTTAGTAGTTGCAACAAGGGATGGTGGGCTGGACCTGTAGTTAAACTGTATCATGGCGTCCGGCGTTTAGTAGTTGCAACAAGGGATGGTGGGCTGGACCTGTAGTTAAACTGTATCATGGCGCCCGTTTAGTAGTTGCGTTTAGTAGTTGCAACAAAGGGATGGTGAGCTGGACCTGTAGTTAAACTGTATCATCCGGCGTTTAGTAGTTGCAACGGCTGGACCTGTTTAAAGTATCATGGCGTCCGGCGTTTTGCAACAAAGGAGCTGGACCTGTAGTTAAACTGTATCATGGCTGTAGCCCGGGAGTTGCAACAAGGGATGGTGAGCTGGACCTGTAGTTAAACTGTATCATGGCGTCCGGCGTTTAGTAGTTGCAACAAGGGCTGGTGGGCTGGACCTGTAGTTAAACTGTATCATGGCGTCCGGCGTTTAGTAGTTGCAACAAGGGATGGTGGGCTGGACCTGTAGTTAAACTGTATCATGGCGCCCGGCGTTTAGTAGTTGCAACAAGGGATGGTGGGCTGGACCTGTAGTTAAACTGTATCATGGCGCCCAGCGTTTAGTAGTTGCAACAAGGGCTGGTGGGCTGGACCTGTAGTTAAACTGTATCATGGCGCCCGGCGTTTAGTAGTTGCAACAAGGGATGGTGGGCTGGACCTGTAGTTAAACTGTATCATGGCGCCCGGCGTTTAGTAGTTGCAACAAGGGATGGTGGGCTGGACCTGTAGTTAAACTGTATCATGGCGCCCGGCGTTTAGTAGTTGCAACAAGGGATGGTGGGCTGGACCTGTAGTTAAACTGTATCATGGCGTCCGGCGTTTAGTAGTTGCAAAAAAGGGATGGTGGGCTGGACCTGTAGTTAAACTGTATCATGGCGCCCGGCGTTTAGTAGTTGCAACAAGGGATGGTGGGCTGGACCTGTAGTTAAACTGTATCATGGCGCCCGGCGTTTAGTAGCTGCAACAAGGGATGGTGGGCTGGACCTGTAGTTAAACTGTATCATGGCGCCCGGCGTTTAGTAGTTGCAACAAGGGATGGTGGGCTGGACCTGTAGTTAAACTGTATCATGGCGCCCGGCGTTTAGTAGTTGCAACAAGGGATGGTGGGCTGGACCTGTAGTTAAACTGTATCATGGCGCCCGGCGTTTAGTAGTTGCAACAAGGGATGGTGGGCTGGACCTGTAGTTAAACTGTATCATGGCGCCCGGCGTTTAGTAGTTGCAACAAGGGATGGTGGGCTGGACCTGTAGTTAAACTGTATCATGGCGCCCGGCGTTTAGTAGTTGCAACAAGGGATGGTGGGCTGGACCTGTAGTTAAACTGTATCATGGCGCCCGGCGTTTAGTAGTTGCAACAAGGGATGGTGGGCTGGACCTGTAGTTAAACTGTATCATGGCGCCCGGCGTTTAGTAGTTGCAACAAGGGATGGTGGGCTGGACCTGTAGTTAAACTGTATCATGGCGCCCGGCGTTTAGTAGTTGCAACAAGGGATGGTGGGCTGGACCTGTAGTTAAACTGTATCATGGCGCCCGGCGTTTAGTAGTTGCAACAAGGGATGGTGGGCTGGACCTGTAGTTAAACTGTATCATGGCGTCCGGCGTTTAGTAGTTGCAACAAGGGATGGTGAGCTGGACCTGTAGTTAAACTGTATCATGGCGCCCGGCGTTTAGTAGTTGCAACAAGGGATGGTGAGCTGGACCTGTAGTTAAACTGTATCATGGCGCCCGGCGTTTAGTAGTTGCAAACAAGGGATGGTGGGCTGGACCTGTAGTTAAACTGTATCATGGCGCCCGGCGTTTAGTAGTTGCAACAAGGGCTGGTGGGCTGGACCTGTAGTTAAACTGTATCATGGCGCCCGGCGTTTAGTAGTTGCAACAAGGGATGGTGGGCTGGACCTGTAGTTAAACTGTATCATGGCGCCCGGCGTTTAGTAGTTGCAACAAGCAACAAGGGATGGTGGGCTGGACCTGTAGTTAAACTGTATCATGGCGCCCGGCGTTTAGTAGTTGCAACAAGGGATGGTGGGCTGGACCTGTAGTTAAACTGTATCATGGGGTCCGGCGTTTAGTAGCTGCAACAAGGGATGGTGGGCTGGACCTGTAGTTAAACTGTATCATGGCGCCCGGCGTTTAGTAGTTGCAACAAGGGATGGTGGGCTGGACCTGTAGTTAAACTGTATCATGGCACCCGGCGTTTAGTAGTTGCAACAAGGGATTGTGGGCTGGACCTGTAGTTTAACTGTATCATAGCGCCCGGCGTTTAGTAGTTGCATCAAGGGATGGTGGGCTGGACCTGTAGTTAAACTGTATCATGGGGTCCGGCGTTTAGTAGCTGCAACAAGGGATGGTGGGCTGGACCTGTAGTTAAACTGTATCATGGCGCCCGGCGTTTAGTAGTTGCAACAAGGGGTGGTGAGCTGGACCTGTAGTTAAACTGTATCATGGCGTCCGGCGTTTAGTAGTTGCAACAAGGGATGGTGGGCTGGACCTGTAGTTAAACTGTATCATGGCACCCGGCGTTTAGTAGTTGCAACAAGGGATGGTGGGCTGGACCTGTAGTTAAACTGTATCATGGCGTCCGGCGTTTAGTAGTTGCAACAAGGGATGGTGGGCTGGACCTGTAGTTAAACTGTATCATGGCGCCCGGCGTTTAGTAGTTGCATCAAGGGATGGTGGGCTGGACCTGTAGTTAAACTGTATCATGGCGTCCGGCGTTTAGTAGTTGCAACAAGGGATGGTGGGCTGGACCTGTAGTTAAACTGTATCATGGCGTCCGGCGTTTAGTAGTTGCATCAAGGGATGGTGGGCTGGACCTGTAGTTAAACTGTATCATGGCGTCTCGGTGGACAACGCCATACAACCAGCTGTAGTCTAGCATATAGAACAAGACCTGAAACCGCCATTGAACCACGAGAGAAACTAGGTCATAGTCTCTTTATATGTTTTAATGTATTAGTTAACTTGTAAAATTAAATATATGTTAGCGGCACATACCGCCAGTACAAGACAGAAACCATCACTAAACTGTGACCCTGAGGTTGATGACGACACGCCAAACACTGTAACCACTGGTACCAACACTGGCGTGTGTCAACTGTCAGCGCTCTGACGACATTTCTGGGTACACAGTCTGACGAAACTGATCCATTGATATTTACTCCGCAGGACAAAAACATTCAAATTTGTCTCAGATCAGTACATGACTGGAAACTGGTGTGTTTATTACGGTTACTATGTACAGATACCAATGCCTGCACGTGGTACAATTTGGCCTATAAGAGAACTATAGGACATGTAGATTGTGGTTGGACCAGTGTCATATGCAGATATTGTGAAGGGTACTAGCATATGGAAGGTCAGAAAAAAGGAAACGTAAATAATGACCCTTAACCTTTCCCTGTACGTATATACTCTATACATATTATGATGACCTATGTGTTTAAGCGCCATTCCATTCTGGCAGTGAGCAGTGGTCGATTCTGTTTGGTAACAGGCTTAAAATAAACTAGTGTCCAAAAGAAACGATACCACGTGTTTCAAAGATCACTCAATTAAAACAAAACAACATAGACAATTCAAATTGATATCTTTCATTAGATAAATGATTTTACGGCATGTGTACAAAAAGTCATGGCAATCAAAGATTTACAATCATGAACACAGGGCTTTAAACGAAGTGTGGTGCCCAAAATTCAAAATTCATTTTAGCACAGTGGAGGAGGCTAGTGAGGGTAGTCTCTGAAAACAGTCTTAACGCCACTTTAGTACCGGGTATGTCCACCAGCAGCTGCGATACATGCCATGACATGCCTCCGAGCTGATGACGTCTTGTTCTTGAAAACGTCGGATGACGTTAGGGATGATTCGCTGCCACTCATCCTGGAGACAATGTTCCAATTGTTGGAGGTTGACTCGGGGCGTTTTCTGATTTTCCGATTGAGGTGATCCCAGATGTGCTCAATGGGATTCAAATCTGGTGAACACGCTGGCCATGACAAAACCTGTATGTTGGCGTTGGCAAGGAAGTTCTGGGTCAATCCTCCTGGATGCTGTTGGGCGAATGGCTGCACGACTGGTCGTAAAACCTCATCTTGGTAACGCTGTGCATTCAGGTTCCCCCGAATAATGACGAGCCTCGTTTTTACATCACCGCAGATACCTCCTCACACCATTGCACCTCCGCCTCCAAATGCATGGACTTGCTGGATGCAGTTCGGCGCCAAACGTTCACGAACTCTTCGGTATACTCGCTGCCGACCATCGTTCTTGTATAGGCAAAACCGGCTTTCGTCCGAAAACAAGACACGTGCCCAGTTTCGACATTGCCACCGCCGAACACGCCTGGCCCATATCAATCGGTTGACTGCTTTGACGTGTCAGGTAAACTCTGCGGTAGGGGCGACGTGCACGGATACCATGTGCCTGCAGTCTCCTGTAGACGGTTTGTCGACTGATCCGGTGTCCCAGTCCCGTCGCCGCCGTTAACGTCGCAGGAACGAAGCGGTTACGTAGGTGAAGTAACCGGATGTGGTTGTCTTGAATAGGCGTGGTCGCCCGGGGTCTCCCGCTTCTCAGCCTGACTGTTGTTCGGCCTGTTTGACGCAACCGTCGCATTAACCTGGTAACGGTTATGCGTGCGCATCCAAACGTTCTTGCTACAGCTGCGTGTGATGCTCGCTGTCGGACCATTCCAACGGCTCTTACTCTCTCGATCGCTGTCAAACGTGCCATTTCTTTAGTGTGCTTTTTTACTGCTGTGGGCACAACGTGTCGGACCAGCGGTTTTATACAGTTCATCTTCACGTGCACTTCGTGCAACACGACTTAACGTCATTTTGAGTATTCGTGCAATTGCTTCTTAAGTGAATCAATGTTACCGTTTTTTTCGATCGAATACGTTTGGTTAGGAACGTGGGATACACAGAAATATGTTTTTTCTCCAAAAAGTATCATTAATTTAAAAATATTGAAAAAAATATTTGGTATCGTTTCTTTTGGACATGAGTTTATGTACTGAGTCAAAACAGAAACTTCACAAAATGTAATTTGAAAAATAATGAATAATTTTCCTCTGATGATACATCTATGTATCCGAAATGGGATCCCTATCTTTTCTTCATATGCACGTGTTTGCATTGGCCTCAAGAATTGAAAAAACACTTTTCAACCACAGTTCTAACGGTACTTGAAATGCCACGATTGTCAAATGTGCAACGTGAACGTGCCGTTGGCATGTTGCAAGCGGGAAGATCAGTTATTGACGTCGCAAGAGCAATGGGATGCAGCCGTCGTACTGTGTATGACTTGCGAGGTCGTCTACAACAAACTGGCACCACTTCTGATCGCCCAAGGTCGGGTCGTCCACGTGTGACGTCACGAGCAGAAGACCGTCAAATCGTCCTACGTCACCTACGTGACAGATTTCTGCCGGCTACACGAACCAGGGCTGAGATGTTTAGAGGTCGACTGTCCTCACAGACCATTCGAAATCGGTTGCGGGCTGCCAATCTCCATTCTCGACGTCCATATCGTGGGCCAATATTGACGCCGTTTCATCAACGTCAACGTCTGCTGTGGGCCCAACGTCACCTCCGATGGACCCAGAGAGACTGGAATCGAGTCGTCTTTAGCGATGAATCCAGGTTTACCCTCAGATTCGCGGACGGCAGGTATAGAGTCTGGAGACGACGTCGTGAACGGTATGCCCAATGTTGAGTACAGAAAGTCGACAGATCCGGGGGCGGAAGTTGCATGGTGTTGGGTGCTTTCTGTGGGAACAACCGTTCCCGACTTCTGGTCATCCGTGGAAACCTCACAGCTGCTGCTTATCGCGACCAGGTGCTCACCCCTGAACTCGTTCCTTTCATGGCGGCTCATGGCTCAGGTCTACAGGTCTACAGTTCCGCATACCGCGATGTTGACACGAAATTTCCTTCAAAACGCTGGAATCAACGTCATGGACTGGCCATCGAGGTCCCCTGACCTTAATCCGATAGAGCACGTTTGGGATGCACTTGGGGGAAGGCTTCGTGGTCTTAGGAACCAACCTCAAAATTTGCAGGAACTTGGCGCTGCCTTGCAAAAGCAATGGCGCAGAATCCCCAACCACGTGTTCACAAGCATCAGGCAGTCGATGAGGAGACGGGGTTTGGCAGTGGTGAATGCGCGGGGCGGCCATACACGATATTGAACTGAGAAATTTCGCATTTTTATTCTTCTGACTTGCCATTCTGTATACCCATGTTTTGGAACGGCGGTGTAGCCTAATGGAACTGATTATGGCACTGTCAGTGTATCGAGTACATCACACAGATCTCAGCAATGAAATAATAACAATTTAACCATCTCAACCATCTTTTGGTCTTTTATAGTGCCCTGAAGAAAGAATGTGAAGTTTCTTTTTTGACTCAGTATATATTTTTCTTCCTCTAAGCTACGCCATTTTACACAACAATCGTCTCTATTAACACGTAGGTTCTAAAGCGCTCGGTTCTAAATAAAATACAGTTATCGAGTCTGTGGTGAGACAACCTCAGATTTCGACATTTTTTTCTCATAAATATACACCCACCCACTCTTAACCGTATCAAACTTCGCGAATCTGTTATAAGCGTTGTGTTTTCCTTTTTTCAGGTTCATCAAATTGTGAACCAGAGGCCGTACAACGTGGATATGAAACCAATGTATGTCACTACAAAACAGAACAATCAATATTAAAATGTTCTCGGGATGAAGCAATGTTAGTTTTGAAACTTTTACAAAGAACTGAAACTGACTGTAGTCCAAATGGCGATGGATGTTGTAAATACAAGAGAGATGACAAACTGTACGATATCGGAGGGTGTTTGTTGAACCAGAGTGATACTGGTCACAAGACAGTGTATCAGTCAGCGCTGCGCGAGGTTCTGGAGGAGTGCAGTCAGAGGAGGTACTGCCTGTTGGAGAGTCGGGGCACCCACCTCCACAGCCTCCAGAACACCACCCTGGGGGGACTGCGTCCGTCAGCCGTGCTGGTCAACCACGAATGTGTGAAAGGTAATTAGTTGATTGCTATGCTGACATAGATCCTTATTTTGAGACAAAGTAGCAAAACCAGTACATTGGATTCATTATTACAGTGTCAGCGGTATGCACGACGAGGAATATTTCAGAGGAATTCCTGAGTTGAAGATGGTCCTAATCATTTAAATATTTTCAATATATACTCAGCGTCGTGGCTGGTTGTGGACCTGTAGCGGACCTGCTGGTCAGGCATGTGTGCCCAGTGTCTTCCACTGGCGGGAATCCATGCTCATATTTTCAGTAATGGTAAATTCTGTCCCGATTATAACAAGGCATCATAACGTAGCTTATACTGGCTTTCAGAAAATATTCTTCACTCACTCACACAACTGACAAACAGCAAGGAAATAATCAGGGGGAAAATATAGCCTGTAAATGTAGAAACATGTCATATTCCTCCACAATGCCGATTGCTTCTTTGATTTTTAATACCGCACTATTGACATCGTGGTTGTAAATAACTTGTGTCATTCTAACACAGAGGAGGAATCAGTGAAATTGTGCCGGAACAAGGTAAGAACTGGACCACATATCTATATCGGTCTGGATCAGACGATGACGTCACCAAGAGAGACATGCTCGTGTACAGTAAAGGGAGGTAGCCGCGTCCAGCTGCTCGATGTCCGGCTAGGAGAAGGCCACAGCAGACTGACCCTCAGAGAAGACGACGACACATTTCTCACTGTCAGTGGCGATGACGTCCAGTTCATGCAGATGAGGGAGTTCTTCATATCAGAATGGAGTTTACACCTGGATGTGGACAGGGAGAGGCGTCCACACAGTGTCTGGGTCAAAGTAGAAGGTACTGTACTCTGTCATGACGTATTTGTCACAACATCGCCTATATATCGTTCATATATCTCTTTTACCTTACATATTGTTGTAAATCGTATCCTCGTTTCTTTCACCTGGGCTTCCCACTGACTCGTTTCTGTCAAGGAAAGTTATGTTCTCTATAATCCAAGCTTCATAGATCTGATATGATCGAGGATATTTGTATTGGAAAACTGCGGACAACATAAACTATATACATCCTATTACTGTCCTTGGTGGTGGATAAACGCGAAACAAGCAAGACATGCCTATTGTGAAGTTATCAAGTGTGTACATATTTTGCTCGGGAGGTTAGTTTGAGACGCTGCGTTAGGAAGCATTGTTAGGCTGTTTCAGGAAGCCTCTGGCGGTAGTCGGCACCAGGTACGAGGGTCGATCAAAAAGTGCGTAGCCTAACTATAGTCTCGATGTCCAATGTTTGAAAAGCTTTCATTTTATTTTGAAGGAATCGTTAGCAAAGCCATATCTAAAATTTCACATGTGTGGGTAATGTGGTTATCCAGATATTTGTCATCACAACACATTTGGGTATAATATTTCTAACAAAATTGCAGAAAATGAAAAACGATTTTCTTTTGGTACCTGTTGGATAATGGTATGCCCTCAGATAATGTCATATAAAATATGTTCAGTATAGTATTGGATGACTTCTCGTCATGATCAACAGTCAAAGATTTGAATTGCCTAATTTATATTTAGTCGGGGGCTATTTCTTAAGGACACCCCCATTGTAATCTTTCAAAAATAATGTGTCCAGATATTCAAGCTGGCACTGTTTATAATATGTTGTAAGCTGACGCTTGTGTGACCATTCAGTATTTAGTTTGAACCCTTGGCATCATGTGAAAACATTAGAATAAGCTATGCCCTTATGATTACGTCATCTGAAAGGGGGATGGGTAGTGTCTCCCCAAAAACTCTTTCAGTCAACATGAAGGGGGAGTCACTTTTAACAAGCCATTGTAATTTCAAATTGTTGTTTTATGAACTGTAATATCTAGGTGTGATTCTAGGGGACTTCTGTCAATCTCGAACACACAAAATATTTCTTGCATATTTTGTTTCCTGAAGTTTTTGATGCATTTATTTTAGATTTTGCGTTTTTGGGGGATACCAAGATAAAAGGTCAAACAAAATGGGGATCGTGAGACTGGAACATAGCAAAACCAAATTGCGTCAGCTTGACAGATAATATGTAGAAAAATATAACATTAAAATAACTGCATTGTTTCGTTTTCTTGGTGATTCTACCTACTTTTTGATCGCCCCTCGTACATGTCTATTGTTGAGTTCGCATCCAGATTAGATCTGGTTATAGTCTTGGTTTGTCAGATTAGCTCTGGTTATAGTTCTGGTTTGTCAGATTAGCTCTGGTTATAGTCTTGGTTTGTCAGATTAGATCTGGTTAGAGTTTTGGCTTGTCAGATTAGCTCTGGTTACAGTTTTGGTTTGTCAGATTAGATCTGGTTAGAGTTTTGGTTTATAAGATTAGATCTGGTTATAGTTTTGGTTTGTCAGATTAGATCTGGTTATAGTTTTGGTTTGTCAGATTAGATCTGGTTATAGTCTTGGTTTGTCAGATTAGCTCTGGTTATAGTTTTGGTTTGTCAGATTAGATCTGGTTACAGTCTTGGTTTGTCAGATTAGATCTGGTTATAGTTTTGGTTTGTCAGATTAGCTCTGGTTATAGTCTTGGTTTGTCAGATTAGATCTGGTTATAGTTTTGGGTTGTCAGATTAGCTCTGGTTACAGTTTTGGTTTGTCAGATTAGCTCTGGTTATTGTTTTGGTTTGTCAGATTAGCTGTGGTTATATTATAGTTTTGGTTTATAAGATTAGATCTGGTTATAGTCTTGGTTTGTCAGATTAGATCTTGTTATAGGTTTGGTTTGTCAGATTAGCTCTGGTTACAGTCTTGGTTTGTCAGATTAGATCTGGTTATAGTTTTGGTTTGTCAGATTAGATCTGGTTAAAGTCTTGGTTTGTCAGATTAGCTCTGGTTATAGTCTTGGTTTGTCAGATTAGCTCTGGTTACAGTCTTGGTTTGTCAGATTAGATCTGGTTATAGTTTTGGTTTGTCAGATTAGATTTGGTTATAGTCTTGGTTTGTCAGATTAGAATCTGCGCATTCATGGGGTTCATCAAAGTAGTGCACCCCGGGCTGCCTTTCACACCAAGCTGTCTCTCCTGGTTATATCTCAAATATTGCTCAGTCAGCGTTATTTCCACTTCACTCACTCACACCTCCGTATGATGCTACTCCCGTAACTCACTGGTTTTGTTTTGTCAGGATCCGGGAATTCTACAGTTCAAGTCACATGCAGTGGTAGGTGCATATAATTTCATCATTGAACATTTTTCTCCTTGTTTAGCTGTATAAGTGATGAGTGTTTTCTAGTAGGTTGCCCTGCTTGCATATTAGTTCGTCTACTTACATTCCTCTATTTGCCTTCCTCTACTTAGATTCCTCTATTTGCATTCCTCTACTTACATTCCTCTACTTGCATTCCTCTACTTACATTCCTCTACTTGCATTCCTCTACTTACAATCCTCTACTTACATTCCTCTACTTACATCCCTCTACTTACACTCTCTACTTACATTCCTCTACTTACAATCCTCTACTTACATTTCTCTACTTACATTCCTCTACTTACATTCCTCTACTTACATGCAATCTGTCGTTATTCAGAGACGCACGCAGCCACCTCCTCGTCCTCATCAGAAGCACCAACGACTACACCTCCAACACCAGCACTTCCTGTACAGCCGAGCCCGTCCGCAAATTGTAAGTTGGAACCACTTACTGACCAACGTATTTTAAGAGTGAACCACTCTCATTTCTGAACCATCCTCTTTCTTGTCTATTTTATACTGGAACCGCTGTATACCGCCCGTTTTGTCTGAAACGACATTGTCGAACCACTGTCGAACGTGCCTTGGTTATTATCTGCCTCAAATGTTTTATTTCTGAACTTATCTACGTTTCTGATCTGTATCACTATCTGCTCCACGTTTTCCAAATCTGAACCACTGTCTGAAACAGTATCTGTGATCTGCTTCTGGTCTGAACCACTATCTGCTCCAAGTTTTCCAAGTCTGAACCACTCACTGTCGTGTGTTCCAAGTCTGAACCACTCACTGTCGTGTGTTTCAAGTCTGAACCACTCACTGTCATGTGTTTCAGGTCTGGACCACTATCTGTTGTGTTTCAGGTCTGGACCACTATCTGTCGTGTGTTCCAAGTCCGAACCACTCACTGTCGTGTGTTCCAGGTCTGGACCACTATCTGTCGTGTGTTTCAGGTCTGGACCACTATCTGTCGTGTGTTCCTAGTCTGGACCACTATCTGTCGTGTGTTCCAAGTCTGAACCACTCACTGTCGTGTGTTTCAGGTCTGGACCAATATCTGTCGTGTGTTCCAAGTCTGAACCACTCACTGTCGTGTGTTTCAGGTCTGGACCAATATCTGTCGTGTGTTTCAAGTCTGGACCACTATCTGTCGTGTGTTCCAAGTCTGAACCACTCACTGTCGTGTGTTTCAGGTCTGGACCAATATCTGTCGTGTGTTTCAGGTCTGGACCAATATCTGTCGTGTGTTTCAGGTCTGGACCAATATCTGTCGTGTGTTTCAGGTCTGGACCAATATCTGTCGTGTGTTCCAAGTCTGAACCACTCACTGTCGTGTGTTCCAAGTCTGAACCACTCACTGTCGTGTGTTTCAGGTCTGGACCAATATCTGTCGTGTGTTTCAGGTCTGGACCAATATCTGTCGTGTGTTCCAAGTCTGAACCACTCACTGTCGTGTGTTTCAGGTCTGGACCAATATCTGTCGTGTGTTTCAGGTCTGGACCACTATCTGTCGTGTGTTCCAAGTCTGAACCACTCACTGTCGTGGGTTTCAGGTCTGGACCAATATCTGTCGTGTGTTCCAAGTCTGAACCACTCACTGTCGTGGGTTTCAGGTCTGGACCACTATCTGTCGTGTGTTCCAAGTCTGAACCACTCACTGTCGTGTGTTTCAGGTCAGGACCAATATCTGTCGTGTGTTTCAGGTCTGGACCAATATCTGTCGTGTGTTTCAGGTCTGGACCAATATCTGTCGTGTGTTTCAGGTCTGGACCACTATCTACCGTACGTGTTTCTGGTTCTTGGGCTGACATGTGGTTTCCTAACAGGAGTTGTCCTCGCTGTGTACAGTAAGAGGTAGGTTAACTCTACCACTAGGTGGGGTAGTTGTGTTGACGGAGCGTTGGTGTTAAACCGAGAGACAGAATGTCAGACTTACTTGATAACGTTGTAATGTATATCTGTCTCCTTCAGATTTCTGAATCGATCGCGGTTCAAGAAGAAGCCTCCGTCCGCCCCTTGTGTTGCCCCGGTGAGGAGCCCCGAGGAGCCTGTGTACTCGCTGCCCTACAACCACCAGGGGAAACTAATTGTAGTCAGGTCCATGAGGAAACAACGCGGTTTCCATGGTAACACCCAGTCAAACCACAGTTATTCATCTAATCCAACCATTGACAAGGAATTTGTGTACACAAAGGTAATGTATGAATATAAATAAACGTGTAACGATTGACAAAATTAAATCATAATGTAATATTTCTCTTTCAAAATCAAATGCATTATATAAACACGTTATCCTGTTGAATTAAAATTATCAGGAATAGATTATCATCCTAATTTATAGTTTACAAACATTGTATTATTCCATTACGTAAGTTCTTGTATCATACAATGCTATGATCATTTATATTTAGGGTGAAGCTCCCGCTTCAAGTGTGTAGAATCGAGATCCTCCATGCAAACAGTTAATTTCTACCGGGTACCCACTTACTGCTATCAAAGCCGATCGACGAACACCTGTTTTCAGTGATGTAACAAAATTCGGACGCTACACCAGCGAGCACAGAACCTTAGAATCTCACAGACCTACACACATGAAAGGCCTGATGGCTCACTCCTTCCATTGCTCAACATTCTGGTGGCGTACTGGGACCTGCAGAACACAGGGAAACACAGTTGACAGTTGTATACGAGTGTTATCTACACGGCTGTTATTAATGTCCGTTGTCTCGTGCTTAATTTTACACTGCCAGTGATATGAATCTATATGAACGCGAGTCCTTTTCATTGTTTTAGCGAAGGCAGTTCGTTGAACAGGATTAATGCCTTTACTATGCATCGTATTTTTACTGTTTTGTCGCATGTAGGAGTGGAATAATTAGAAGTCATTTTACCCATTGTTAACCTGTACCGGCAAACCCCATTGTTAGGCTGGTTTCTTGAAAGGGACTCCACATATTTACAAAGGGAGACTACTCCATACCCACTGTACAGGAACTATCCTCAAACTTCGACTATGGGCAAGGGTTGTGTTGGCATCTAAGGTAGAATGGCAACACATCCAGCCAGCTTCATGAGGGCAATGTCAAACGCTGCATTTAAAATAGCATTCAACATTTTAGTCTCAGAAAGTTTGAGAGGTAACGCTGATGCATGTATTAGTTGCTTCTCGACGCTGGACATTTCATTGTTATCTGTGTGTTTACACGTGAGCCTGTTTTTATTATCTATGTTGTAAATATTTAATCCAATTGCTATATACTGCCAGTATCACCGTCCATTATTAATAAACCAATACATTCTCAGATTTTGCTGAATAGTACGACATCGAAATATATACGTATTTCATGTCAGAGCATGATGGGCATTTTATGGGCGCTTTATTACGGTAGCGCCATGCATTTGGCATTGAAAACCCGTTTATTTTAATTCTCCACTTCCACGGGATGCCCTTATGTGGGTTATACTCTTATAGATCTATCTGTTTCCTACACTCGGCAACATGAATTTTACAAGTTATGAGTCTATACAAGTTTTGAGGGAATTCATTCGATACCAAGAACTTTCGACAGGTCAAAGAATCAAGGTGGACCAGTTTTGGTCCTGGGCCAGTGAACTACATGACCTTGGAACAAGTTCCTATTGTCCAGGGTACCCGACCAGGGCCCCATTCCTCAGAGCTATCATAGAGCTACGACAGTCGTAAGTCTATGTTAAAGTATGGAAGTTACGATCATCATAGCGCTACGATCGCTTTGAGGAACAGGGCCCTGGGACAGTGGCGCTCACGGGAACAGGACAGGACACTAGATCACGTGTCACACGCACACGCACGCACGCACACACACATTGCTTATACACTCAAAGAACAAATCTATAAAAATATTTTCAAGTGTAATATAAGGCCATATTGCAACACGTTGTTGTGATGGAAAATCATGTTGTATTTGTTGACCTGTTTATAAGCAGAATAAATATCTTTATTTTTCGTTACGAGGAGTTTGATTGTCTTTTGTACGGTCAATATATCCACGCTGTGGCCTGGGATAAATGGAAATAAGGTATATTAGGAACCGGACATGTCTTTTCTGGATGGGCAAAATGATACAGTATATATATAGCGTGTACAGATGTGTACAAGAAGTGTGTACAGGTGTGGGATTCGGGTTGGGTGTACAGGTGTGGGAATCGGGTGGGTGTACTGGTGTGAGATTCACGTGTTGTGTACAGGTGTGTGATTTGGGGGAATGCACAGGTGTGGGATTCGGCTGGGTGTATAGGTGTGGGATTCAGGTGTACAGGTTTGTGATTTATGTCGGGTTTAGAGGTGTGAGATTCGGGTTGGGTACAGGTGTGGGATTCGGGTGTGGTGTACAGGTGTGAGATTCATGTGTTGTGTTGAGGTGTGTGATTCGGGTTGGGTGTACAGGCATGGGATTCATGTGTTGTGTACAGGCATGGGATTCATGTGTTGTGTACAGGTGTGGGATCGCGTGGGGTGTACAGGTGATATTCACCACCAAGTCATTCACCACGCTATTAACTAAAACATCACGATTTGATTGTAAATCTTAATCTTAACTCACTCATCAACTGGGCGTATTTTTTAGTATATTTTATTATTGCAACGTGTTCACCCTGTTTTGTGCAATTTAAATTTACTTTCGGTTTGAGAAAAGCTGCATGGATCAGGTCAGACCAACTCTCCTGCTAAAACTTTCTGTCACCGAACATTGCGGAAGATTTAAAGTGACACAGCATACATTAGATCACAAGGTCACTGTGTTGGGTACGAGACGTTCAGTCGTGAGGCCGTCGTGAGGGACCAGTATCACGGAGTGGTACAATGGTGAAACCACTGACGGGGTAATTGTTCCCCTCCGTACTTTCGGTAGTGAGTAGCACGTCCGCCCGCCCGGTTGCCCAGCCTGCACCTATAAACAGCCTGCACTCGCCATGTTTGTTCACAATGCTGTAGGCCAGTTTTTAGTTTAAGGATTTTGATAGTGAGGACTTTGTTCTGCAGATCGATTATTTGACAAACAAAATTTTGGGAACGGAAGGTGATAGACGTAACGGAGTAGTTTGGCCTGGTCATTATATTGTATTTCTGAAATCTGACCCCGGTATATTTAATGACGTTTTTAGTGTCAGAAGGATCGTTACAGTGGGCGGTAAAACACAAGCTTGTCATTCTGCTGATACTTTTTTCTGAAGTTTCCATATATAAGGTCCACAGATCCGCAAACCGATGAATCCCGTCCAAATGTGGAAATGATCCAAAACACATGCAAAGGCCTCCTCAACGCGCCCCGTCAAACAATATAACAACATTATATCAACGTGGTAAGTTCGGGACTTATGATACTTATCTATGCTTGGTAAGATCGGGAATAAGATGTTTAATTATTACTTTCGCAGTGTTTAGGTTTCTAATCATACTTGTAAAGCGTGTCAGTTTGATCATGGTGACACATGTCACGGTCGTTGATAGCTCTGATGTACATTATGTGTACAGATATTGTATTCAGAGTGATTCTATTCGGAGAGATTCTGGCTCAGTAAGACCAGCGGATCCTGGTAAGGGTCGCATCTCTGCACCACGCATGGCACCTGGGATGCTAAAAGTGTTGGATTTACTGCTTAAAAAGCCGCACTCAGCAATATTCCAGTATTAAGACCGCTGCCTGTAAATCTGGACCAGACAATCCAGTCATCGATATTGTGAGTATAGGGTGACGATGACACACATTCAAGTAGCCGAGTCTGGCCGCCCGATTCCCCACGACCCGCATGGGTTGATGGGGACCTGATGGGAATTACCCTGGGATGTGAAACTGCGAGTGAAACTACTTGTGTATATGAAAGCCTGGACTTGTACAAGTTTCTAAAGTAATAATTAATAGTTTTAAATGAAAATTTCTAAAATATATATGATAAATAACAGACTGGCGTCCTTAGAATGTCCGCTTATCTAGACTTGTCTCTTGAGAGGATAGAATTACTATACATGGGCTTAACATCCAGTAAAGCCTTGGAGAAGGCGACTGAAACTCGTACTGCTTGAGACACTAACACAGTTAAACTAACAGGATGTATGTCCTATTGTGTACGGTGATTGTCCGGAGGAATGAACTTGATCTCCACATCTATCTTGGTGACACAGTTTAGTGTTGAAAAGTCAGCTATTTATGTCTACTGGGTTTCACACGGCCTAATTGTTTAGTCAAATAGTCAATTCGCGTCCTACTCACATGAACTATACTGAACCACAAAAGAAACGCCGCCTTTCAAAACCAAATGCAAAATTTTCTTCTTACAAGGTGGTGTTTTATTATGATTGTGTCGTTTTGTTAACATGTTGTTCAATCCAAATTGACAGTTATTACCAACATCAGTGCATTTTCTGATGAAAAAAGCATATCGACCAAACGCAGTTAAAGGCAGACGTGGTAAAAGGTTCCGTATGACATTCGTGAAAATGAAAATGCATTTGCATATTGTTACAACCCAATCAATGAAAGCGAGTCTCAAACTCGCCTGAAATCATGTTTGACACGACTTACGAGAGATCAGACGATTACAAGTTGGCCAGACTGCACGGAGGGTAGCCAAACATTTTAATGTTCATTTAGGACAATCTTTCGACTGCACGAGCGGTATCAGGCAATTAATAGCACCCAAGACCGTCCACGTAATTGGGCGACCTTCTTCTTTAACATCACAACGTCAATTTTTATTACAATTTGCGTCAAGTTACAGTTACAGTTTGCTGCAGTATTACAATTTGCGTTTTAGTACAATTTACGTCTATGCTATAAGCAACTGTACCTCCGCATGACAAGTATTTTGTCACTTTGATGTTTGAATTGACAGTGAGGTGTTGATAATGTCTGCATAAATTATTAACATGACAGAGTCACAGAACCTGCATAAGTTGGAGTACTGGTGTAGTGTTCCAATAACTAATATAGAGTTCATAACATACTTATTCTAAATAATTCAACAGGTGCATCTTTCAACACCTATTTATAAAAACAGCATTTCCTCCATTTAAGATCTTCATCAGTCGTGGTTAGAGCTTGCTCGAAACTCA
The DNA here is from genome assembly GCF_003918875.1 of Haliotis rubra. Lineage (NCBI taxonomy): Eukaryota > Metazoa > Mollusca > Gastropoda > Lepetellida > Haliotidae > Haliotis > Haliotis rubra. The sequence continues at coordinate 362,436 of NW_025767631.1, forward strand.
CATCTTTTGAATATAGAACAAAATGTACAGAGTTTTCGCTCTCAAATTATTTCTAGTTTTGTTTAACAACAAGTTAGAGTTCCAAGCAAGTCATCCATCCAAGACGTCACATTAAGTGAGATAACCCTGCTCGTCTTGTGACCTCTGGAATCGATGTAACTTCTAGATTATATAAGTTCCTCAATCACCTCGTTTGAGACCAGCTAATTACTCGCCAGAAAGAGAAAGTTGCCTTCCTTAATCCCGCATGTCGTGCTGACTCGTGGATAGGAAATTATGCCATTCCGAGCCTTTTATATGAAGATAAATACGAACCGGAGATTGACTGGTCTCTTGCCGTTGTATGCTGAACGGCCACAAAAGAAACGTCGCACCGGTAGCGTTTCTTAAAGCACACACTTTAATTCCTCTTGTTAACAATCAAAACTGAGGATTGAGTTCAAACTTGACAGTGCCCACATTTACAGGAATACTGACTACGCAGTTCACACACAATGAAATCACCAAAATAGTACCATTAAGATACCCCAAAGTCAGTATCGTGTATGGCCTCGTGGGCATGATGATAGTGTTGCATTGTTCGTACACGCGATAGAATCAGCCGCTTGTTGAAGGTCATGGGCATACTGAATATGAGATTTTGTAGTATCGTGATACGTCTCGTATCGCCATCCTTATCGGGATTCGTATCGTATCATAGCTTATTAAAATGTACAATACTTTGCTTAGCTCATCGTCATTCAGAAATGTTATTATCGTGGATGCATCGTATCGCAAGTTCTTATGCCAATACCAGCACGAATAATTGCAGTGGCTCAAGGGTGAAAATAGATACTTGGCGGACTAAAGCACGAAACTTTGCAAAGTGCTGGGGAATATCATGATAAAACATACTTTTGGGGCGTGCCCGATTTTTTTGGCCCATTCTCGAAAAATCCAAGATGGCGTCCAAGATGGCCGCCAAAAATCAAGATTTCAAGTTCTGTGCTCTGTCACTTTTCCCGGCTGGATTAAAAGCAGAAAACCTTGCACAGTGCTGGGGAAAATCATGATAAAGCTATATTTCTTTGGGTGTGCCCGATTTCTTTGGCCTAATGTCCACTAAAACACAAGACGGACGCCAAAAATAAAGAAAAGGCCACCGAGAATAGTGTGACATTTATAAAAAATCTTCATTGTTGCAATATATATGAGATATATTCGTCGTTCAAAGAGCTATTCTAACACTTTCACGAAATACAACAAACACGATTTATGTTTGAGTGAGTGAGTGAGTGAGTTTAGTTTTACGCCCGCACTCAGCAATATTCTATATAGCGGCGGTGCAAAATATCGAAGTCCTGGACCAAGACAATCCAGTGATCAACAGCATGAGCATCGATCTGCGTAATTAGGAACCGATGATATGTGTCAACCAAGTTAGCGAGCCTGACCACCCGATCCCGTTAGTCGTCTCTTACGACAAGCATGGGTTACTGAAGAATTCTAACGGAACTTCACGGGTTGATTTTGTTTAGTAGTCAGTCATGTGACATCATTTTGTCAAACATCGATCATTCTGACATGATTCTGTCAACATCGATCTCTATGATTCTTTAAGCAGTTCCTTTCTGGAATAGAATATGCATAGTTGGAGAAGATTTACAAATGCAGTACTTTGAGCATAGAGGTTGAGACTTGCAGCCACATTTGATAATGTTGTTGGATAATGGTACCAGCGACCTATTTTAACGAAAACCTATTTACAACAGACACTATTTCAAGCTCTTCCAAACCAGAAATTTATTATTTTCTACTTCCTGGCAGTTACTGTATAGTTCCATGGCAAGCTACGTCTGGAGAGAGTTAGTGTGTCTGGAACTCATCATCAAGTCGAGGCACATCACCAAAGCTAAAGACGAATGTTGGATCAAGCACTGCATTTGCCTTCTTGCTAAAGAACATTTGGAAGAGGATGAGTTTATTGCCTGGTGCATTTCATGCTTCTCGTCAATCCAGGAACAGGTTGCAGCAGGAGTAAGTTCTCTCCTTCCTCTCTTTAACGAAAAAGCAGCAATTCTTGCTATGGTTAGACATAGTATGTCTGTCATCAAGACAGTCACAGAACATTGTCATGGATGTAAACCAACCACTTTTTGTGCTAGCAAAATATTTTCAATGGCGATGGCCTAATGTGTTTGGTGAGGACGTGTACACTATCATGCTTGGAGGTCTTCCAATGGTTGGGGACTTGTTGGAAGATTCTGGGTGAACTTCAGCACTAACAGAAGCGGGTATTGCCTCAAGTGGAACAGCTGAATCTTTCATTTCGTCTCATGTTACACAGACATGCTCATCAAATAGCTGCCATACGACAAGCAAAGCTTACATGTCCTCACTGGAACCGCATGTTCAACAATCATTTGAAGACTGGCTGGGCAAATTGGATCTCAGGAAAGAGTCCAACATTCAAATACTGGGATTTGATCCTTCATCTTGAGACAATGATACCAATCTTTGTGAAGTCCCATCGTGAAAGAAATATGTCTCTGTACATCCAGTTAATGGAACAAATTGTCCCTTGGTTCTTTGCTCTTGATCACACCAACTATGCACGCTGGCTGTCAGTTCACATCGGAGATATGAAAGCCCTGCCTGTTGACAGCAGAGCGTCCCTTCAGAGTGGTTGGGTTTTCTCAAAAATGCCAAACACATTTTCTGTCATGCTTTGGTTGTAACACACTCAGTTGGTGCAGTTGGATTAACAGAAAATGTTGCCAAACTGCAAAACAGATCAGAGCTCTTACATTATCTTGCATAACCTGAGTATGACTCTGTTCGAGACAACACGAGAAACGCGAAGAAAAGGCAGTAGAAGAAAAGTTCCCGTCGTATTAGATTACCTATGATCTTTGCTTCTTTTCTGAAAGAATCAAAGGACAAAGAAAAACCCTTTGCATTCATAACAGATGGTGTGGCTAGCAGCTCGTACCAACCAGCAAAGGTGGTGTTCATAACAGCTGTGCAGTCAGTGGTGACAGTAGGAAGTGAAGTGAATACAGTGCACTGATCAGGAAGAGGTGAAAACCAGAATCTGCATTTATGCCAAAGATGCTTTGCAAAAAGGTGTACAAACATTATGGTTAGCACTGTCGACACAAATGCTGTTGTCCAAACTGCTGGTCTGCTTATGGTTGGCTGTGAGGTGTCATTAGGAAAGGAAAAACTTTTAGATATTATCACATCAACAGAATATTCCAAGATCTTGGCTGTCGAAGATGAGTGGCGCTTCCTTTTTTCCACACATTCACTGGTTCTGACATATCATGGAAAAGGCAAGAAAATTGCTTGGAAGACTTCGATATCCTGTGAGGATGTGACTGAGAGATTTCCTTTTCCTGCACAGCATCCATTCCAACCTGTGGACAAAGACTCAGATGTGTTTTCATAAGCTGTGTTTGACAGCACTACATCTGTATTGCTTTTTAGCAATATTCCAGCAATATCACGGCGGGGACACCATAAATGGGTTTCACACTTTGTACCCATGTGGGGAATCGAACCCGGGTTTTCGACGAGACGAGCGAAAGCTTTAACCACTAGGCTACCCCACCGCCTCAATAGCCCTTTGAACGACGAATATATTCATATATTGCAACAAATGAAGATTTTTTTTAGTCGTCGACCATTCTGGGTGGACTTCAGCACTCTTTGATTTTTGGGGAAAATAGGCCCAAGAAATCGGGCACACTGAAAAATATGTTTTGTCATAATTTTCCCTAGCACTGTGGAAGGTTTTCTGTTATAATGCAGCGGGGAAAGTCAAATAGTGTTAGAAGTGGAAATCTTTGATTTTGGCGGCCATCTTGGACGCCATCTTGAATTTAATCGGAAAGTGGGCCCCAAAATCGGGCGCCCCCAAAAAATATGTCTTAGCATGATATTCCCCAGCATTTTGCGAAGTTTCATGCTTTCGGACCTAAGCCACTGCACTATAGCATATTCGTAAAGAGCGTTCCACGGGGACATAACTCTATGGGGTTCGCTTGAAATAAAGTTTGGTCGGTTAAGCGCGCGAGTCGATTTAATGTAACGTTGCATTTAATTCATTCAAACTTTTAATTTCATCTTGTAATCTTAATACGTATTTTTTCGGAATAAGCTGGGGATGGATAGTTAGTACTAATGAGAGAAATAAAATATTGCTTTGAAGAGAAGTGTGGCGTGACAGTGTGCCTGTAAAGCCGGAAATAATCCCCGTCAACGGTTTTACCCGAGTGTAGAAAACGGGAAATGTTTTGACGCCACAACCCCTGGTGTGTGCCACCAACCATGAGGCCCATGAGGGTGTCAACAACACTACTGGTACTAATGGTGTCCTATTGTTCTGGTGAGTAGATTAATGAGCGTGAAGAACAATTTCTGCTGTTAATCAAATATCTGCTTGTAGAGAATGATAGTACGTGGCTATCACTACAGTTGTCTTTCCAACATGGATGACCCAGTCGTATCCCCGACAAGCACATTTACCTGAGATCGACTCTGACCCAAGTTCTATTGTCATTGTTCCAAACGTCAGAGGCGTGCATCACTTCCTCCCGATAGTATAACAGAAAGTGTTGTCTGAAGGGGTTAAACAAAGCTCACTCACTCACTCCTTGACGGGGTTAAACCACACTCACTCACTTACTCACTCCTGGTCGGAACAACACTCATAGTTCTAACATCTGAGATGTGTTCTTCCTGGCCACCAGCGAGGTAGAATTAAATTAAAACTCTTTTCAGTTTAGAAATTTCGTGGCTTCAATTGAATTTTACAGATTTCGAATGGAAGTTGGAAACCACCACACTGAACACAGTTCATTTATCTATATTCTACCCAGACACAATTATTCGAGATTAGATAGCATCGGTAGAGGGTATTTTCAGTAGGTTGAAAGGGTAATTCACGCATCAGTGAAGATAAATAGTTGTTAGCATAAATGTTCATATTAGCATATGAATCTTTTCCATAGCCGCTTCATTGAGACAAAACGTTGGTACATGTTCAGTAAATATTATTCAAAACAACTTACCAGGAGAAAATGATGCTACCTATAGAGGTTAAAATCTAACTTGCATACCACTGCTCTCACATGCCTTGTTTCTGACGGTAGTGTAAGCATTCTGACGAACAGACATGACGTCACTACAAGGGCTAGATAGGTGTTGATGTGACTGAATATTTCAATACACTCTTCAACGTTTTCTCCTGAACATTTGTTGTGTACGTGAGGCAAGGTCCGAACGGGTGTGTTTGCTGGAGAAGGGTCTCTGAAAAAATCTCCTCTACTGCGATGCGGTAATAATCGTGGTGCTTTAACCCACATTACACTATCTTGATACCCACATCACCAAATAGGTGGACATAGTGTTTCCAAGTTCAATCTCATTTTTTCTCTGAACTCATGTGTCATGTAATATTTTATTCATGCGTTAAATTAGCGTTGAGTACACGAGAAGATGTGTGGAGGAAATAAAAAAACTATGTTCAGTGCATTTCTTTATTTCCACTTGTCCCATGGTATAGCCTTTGCATGTGTTTGTGACGAGAGTCAGTGGTTGGGCCGGATCTCTCGTCTCATCAGTATTTCACAGTCACTCACTAATCTTAAGTCGGACTTAATCTTAATCTTAATCAAATTGGACTCAGATATTTGTTATGAATAAAATGAATGTTGTTTTAATTGTACTTACTTGTTACTGAAATGTTGTTATATTGTGAAATGCTTGTACTGTGACGATTACAAAGGATCACGTGATAGGCCAGGGATATTCTCCAGTACAAAATCTTTGATACAGTGTAAAACCAGCAAACGGAGAAATGTAATAAACGTAAATTACAGTACGGCATTAACTAAGTTTACAATGCAATAGAAATTACCGCAAAGTGATTACAATGGCGGTATACAATAGTGTGGTAATACAATCTGTTGGCCTTGATGTAATGTGAGATAATATGGGCATGTGGTTGCCCCTTGTATAGTCTTAAATACTGCTACATGATCTGTATGTACCATGGCAGAATATCTGTGTTGTGTTTATACTTTCCAGATGAGACTTGACCTCCACACCATCTAATTAACGCAACTTCCACACCATTATTTACGTCCGAAAGTTATACATTCCTGTAACATGTTATATTTGGGGTACCACTTTCTCAATAAAGTACAGATTCTAGTACTTTGGGGGGATTTAGTCCCATCCTGGATTCGAACCTACTACAACCAGCACACAAAGTAAGTGATCTACCCCTCAGCCACCGTGGCTCCTACAAATATGGAAGTCGCACAACTGGTAGTCAAGGTCACGTACTTCCTGAAAGCCGCGGTGTCTCGACCACACATGGGTTGACACTACTCATCTGTGCAACTTGGATACCTTGACATGTATCAACCAAGTAATCCAGTCTCACCTCCTGACCCCGTTACAACGAGTTGTTGCTGTAGACCAATTCTAATCAATTTTCAGTTATTATTTGTAAGAAACAGTTGACATTCCGTGATATGCCGTACGGAGAATCAGCAACTCACTCTTCACACTGACATCATTCTGAGAAGTTTGTTCATTGACGTCTGCTGTATTTCAGGTTCCATCGTTTGTGAAAAGGTTAATCTCGCAGACCTGAAAGGACAAACAAACAACCTTTGTTACAATGAAAGAAGTAAACAGATCATGTGTCCTAGAAATCAAACACTTTTGATACAAGCGCTGTTGCAAAGAGTACACTCACCTGACGAAGAGGACCCCAGTTCCTGTAGAGAATCAGCCCGTGATAACTATTATGACATTGGGAAATGCCTATTGAACACTACGGATGTGCAGGAGAAGACGGCCTACGAGGCAGCGATGAGGGAGGTTCTGGAGGAGTGTAGTCAGAAGAGGTACTGCATCCTGGAGAGTGACAAGACGTCCTCTATCCATGGACTCAAGGACCTTCCAGTCGGAGAGGGGAACAGACACCCGTCACACCTGGTGGTAATGAATCAGTGTGTTAAAGGTAAGGATTTCGCCATACAGGCCCATTACTTATTATTCTGCTGATAGTGGGGTTTGCCGAACTTAAATATTTACCATCTTGAGTTGATGACTGTAATATTCAAAACTATGTCATTTCCATTTTCCCTTGATCTATGTTTTTTTCAGTTATTACCGAACATACCGTGAGATTGTGGGAGATTGTGGCAGAAACTAGACTGCGTTCACTTTAGTTTGTGTCATGTTACCACCTGTTTGTGTTTAGTTACATCAAATTACCTTTCACTTTAACTCTAACTATACATGTATTCTAAACTATATTACACTAATTATTCAAAGCTCAATAACGTCTTAAAATTGAGCAATCCTAAAATCGTAGTTTTTGTTCAGCGGTTCCCCTGCCCGCCCCTACAAACACCACCCATGTCCAGCTACATCAGTCTGTATGGGAATTCTGGTTGTATTAACTTCATAACGCTTGTACAATAGGCCTGCTCTGACAAGCTGCGTGAATGTGAAGTGCAGGACTTTACAGTGGTAAGGCTTCTCCGTGCGTGTTTATCCCTCATGGTAGGTAATTCAATGTAATGACTTACTGGACATGTCAGTTTGAACCAATAAACCCACCTCTGTGTCTGTCTAATGAACCACTCTTCCAACTTCTTCACAATTACCTAGCACGAATACCGTTTTTATGATCACAACCACAATGCATACACAAATATGGTATCGCAACCCCTATGAATTTTATGCTGCTATTCATTTCATAATTATATTATTTGCATGATTAGTTTTACCCTTCGTGCGCATGTTTAGATATGCATGTGCTACGATCAAATCACGTGCAATAACTTAGTAATAAGCTCAATAACTTGGAAAATCAGTCGATTTCGTTGTTGATGAGCAACTATGGGATCTCCTCAGCTGACAACTGCTCAAAGATGGCAAGTTACTGGTTTGCATCGACCATCAGCCGAATGGCTACATGACATTAGCAAACTAATGACGTTAAGTACCGCCAGCATTTAGGTCCACCGCGACTGACTACTTCTTGGAAGGATAAAACCCTTCATAAATTGTCAAGTGGTTTATTAAAAACAGTGGCTTCCACATTGTCGTTTGTCGAACAGATCAGTCCGAAATCGCCTAAAATCGGCGAAGTATAGAGCCAGGCGACCTATCAGACGTCCGTTGTTATGCCCAGAGCACTAAACAGCGCATAAAGCTTCGTGTCAAAGTCGACGTCACTGGATCTTGAAGGTCATGGGTTTGGGTCCGTTGGCGATTTCTTTTGTTAATGACTGATGGGCGATTGTTTGGAGTGGCAGAGACACTGCATATGCACAACGGAATATCTTTGAGTAAGTACTGTTTGGCAGGGGTTCATTCATTGCTCACTTGGCCTTGTGACGATCAAGCTTGGTGTCAAGGTCGACGTCAGTGGAACTTGAAAGTTATGGGTTAGGATCCGTTGGCGATTTCTTTTGTAAATGACTGATAGGCGATTGTTTGGAGTGGCAGAGACACTGCATATGCACAAAGGAATATATTTTAGGAAGTACTGTTTGGCGGGGGCTCATTCATTGCTCACTTGGCGATCAGACAAAGTCTGAATGGACAGCAGTACATCACTGGGTTGTTGTTCCACATTTCGATGACCATCCCCTCAACACAAGGCCAGTCTTAATGGACGTGTGATTTCGTACGTCAAGAGGCGGCACCTATTCTACTTTGGCCCGCGAAGATTTCAATTGCATGGAGTACGTTTGGATCATTATCGGTCGCAGAATACGACAGAGAGATCCTACAGTACAAATGTTTGATGTATTGGAGCAGGCCCTCCATCATGAATGGAAAGCAAGACCTCAACGTCAAGTTCAACGTCTGATAAAGTCAATGAGGAAGATGGATGTTACTGCAGTTGGCGGATGTTGACATTGTGTTCGGTTATTGATACGTATGTGATTTCTGGAGTATTGTATGTCAGAACAATGAAAATGACCGTAGCTATAGGTGTTAACGTCATACGACTATAGTTATCGGCACTACAAAATGAGTCGCTGTTTTTGCCATGTTTGCATCTATAAAAAACTACAGTTTTTCGTTCTTTTACCGTTTATATTAACTAATTAATTATTCCTTGAGCGTCAGTTTATCCATATAATAAGCTAAACTAAGGTTTTGATATGTTCCTTTGCTATGCTGATACTATGAAAAATATGGGGTGTTGGTATACTTTTTCACACTACCCAACAGAACGTCTGCCTACATAAACAAACTGACAGACAGACTTTATTCGTATATGAGGCCATGAGGCCGAGAGTACATGGCAATACAGAGTGTTTTGTGGCGTGAACGCCTTGTGGTGGTACATTTCATATAATGGTTTGAAAAGATTCATAGGTATACAAATACATATGAATGAATGAATGAATGTACACATTGAATAATAATGTATAGTTAGTGATTTACAAACTTCTTGAGTAGCAATTTAGACTTAATGCATAAACCTGGGGGTAGACAAATGCATAACATAATGATGTAAGGTATACAAATTCGCACGGTAGGGATTAAACTTAGGTTTAAACAGAAACCAACTTACTTCCATCAATATCATATTCTAGTTATCCATACAAAATAGCGTACAACAACTCTTAATCTCACAATGAGCCATGTTAGCAGGGTAGCATCCCTCCAATAATACACTCTGAGGAGCGCCGGGGTAGTCACGTGGTTAAAGTGTTCGCCCGTCACACCGATAACCCGGGTTCGATGCCTCACGTGGGTGTAATGTAGTGAACCGTTTTTGAGCTACCAACCGTTAAGATATATATGCTGCGTTTTGCGTTTTCAGGAAAAACCACTATATGTGACAAAATCATATCTTGGCTGTGACACTCGTGCATTGCTTTTCAGAACAAGTCGCCAGCGTCGTATTGTGCGACAGTGAGACACAGACAGAGAACGAGGTCTACATCAGCAGCAACCCACTGAGGATGTCAGCTCTGGGAACAAGCACCTGTACCTGTACAGTCAGTGGAGCAGCGAGCCAGGTCACCCTACTGGACATGAGACTGGGCAACAGCAACCGGACCAGACTGACCATCAGGGACAGGACACGGTCAGTGTACACAGCCCACGGTGGTCAGCAGACACTCCACTTCATGGAGGACATAAGGATGAGGCAGTCGGAGTGGAGTCTACACATGGATGTTGTCCCAGACCATCTCCCTGACAAGATATGGATGAGAGTGAAAGGTAGTTATTTTACGCCAGACTGTAATGAGTTTATAACGAGTGATGACAGCTTAAAATATTCACTATTGAATCAAAATGCTTCCGTGACTTAATAAGCTTCTTTTTCTACAGGCTACAACAGTACTAAAGTCACAGTCACATGTGAGGGTATGTCCTTCCCTATATCCACCTGTCTAATCTCCTACACTCATTGTCCGTAAGATACATTGAAGCCAACAGGAAATCGAAACGTTTTTAGTATCGACATACAGCTGTGTGGAAACCATACATATGTCGAGTATGTGTAATGTATAATCATATGTGCTTGTTAGGTGCTTCTTGGAGTGAAAATTTCATAATATATATGCAGTGTGAATGGGAGATTCTATTAATTTATTCCTATTCCACGAATACTTTTTTTCATAATTATATTAGAAAATATGTGTAGAAAGCTAACTTCATGGCAACTACACAAGGAAGGTGACACTTACAGGTCAGTACTACTATCATCATAGTGGAGACATTTGGCGGTGGTATACTGTAAACATGAAAGTTGACTTCTTTGACGTAAAAGTTGACGTTCATGGGATTTGAATATGTTTGGCAGTGCATTATTTGTTTGGACAGTAACGAAAATGTAAATCAAATTATAGGGTGTATGTATTACAGTGTTTATTGTATATGAACAGGTAATAAATTCTTGTGACGCTATATTGCACATGAGGAATCTTCAATAAAAACGATGAATGAGGACACCAGTTCCACTAGGTTATAACTGAATTGTCAACGTCTTTGTGCAAATGATGTCATTTTCTCTATGAGGACATGTAACTCATTCCCATTCTATAACCTGACATTAGACTTTGTTTCAGAATCCAACAGCATACCTGTGCTGCCACGATCCTCCTCCTCAGGTGAAGAATGTTACAAACATACACATATAAATATCACTTCAAGTGTTGGCACTTGTACTTAAGGAGGCGTTGGGGTAGCCGAGTGCTTTGACCGTTCGCTTCTCACGCCAAAATTCCGGGTTCCATTCCCCACGTGGGGGGCAATGTGTGAAGCCCATTTCTGATGTGTTTTACCGTGATGTTGCTGTAATGTTGCATACCGCGGCATACATACTCATCCACTAAAAAGAACATTTTTTTATGAACTGCATTATTTCTTGGCATCATATACAGGCACTTGCCCTGTGGCCTGACATCTCAATACAGTCTCATCAACATGTTGTTGTTGTTGTCGTCGTTGTTGTTGTTGTTGTTGTTGTTGTTGTTGCTGTTGCTGATGTTGTCAGCATGATGTATAAACATTTAACTTTCATTCCAGGTGAACACATTATTTTTGTGTGTGTGGGCTTTGTGGCAGGAATGGTCTTTACAGGTTTTATCCTGGGTACTCTTGTTAAAAGGTAAGTAAACACTGGCGGAACTGAGATTTAACATCAAACAGCTGTCCCCATGTAAACACATGGTTGAGATGTACACATGCATATAGTTCTCTTATGTCTTCTGTAGCCTTACGCCAACGCTATTGTTCTCTAAAATATTGACATGGTAACACTGATATGAACTAAACTAGGCGTATGACAGCAATAGTCGTCAGTTGTGGAAGAGTAACTGTGAAGCACTGCTGTGTTCCAGGAGATCAGGACACTCGGGTTCCAGGTCTAATGAAGGTGAGGATAACGGAGAGGCCCACTGCTCTCAGCTGGCCGAGTCACGTGTCCAGCAGCCAACAGGATCACCAGATGGAGATGAACCTCACTACCACATGCCTGATGACCCATGTGACCATGCCCGGGCAGGACCCAACGATTACTACCTGGTGCCTATTCACCGGCAGACTCGATAAACCAGTTTAGGAAGACTTGCTAAATGAGAGTCACAGCTTAGCTTTGCTTGAAAATATGTTTATTGAACTATTATTTAGAAGAAGAAGTAGCTGTGCTATTGCAGGCCTATTCCACAATGTACTATTCAAACATCTCCTCACACGTGTATACATGCCTCGCTGTCATTATACTGTTCACCACTTGCTTGATAACGGTGTTGAAACCTACACCGAAACGTCGCTCTCACGGAAATAAATTACTTTAAATCCATATATTGTTCTCCTTCCATGTTATTTAGAAGACATTGTTTTTGATGACCTTTTGGCATGTTGAAGTAATTTGTTAGACTGTGTGTGTTGTTCTATATTATGCTCAACATTAGCAATGTGCGCATGCGCTCATGTGTGGCGTAGTGGTGGTGTGGTGTGTGGTGTGGTGGTTGTGTGTTTGTCGTGTGTGTGTGTTTGTGTTGTGTGTGTATGTGTGTGTGTGTGTTGTAGTGTATATGGTGTGGTAGTGGTGGTGAGGTGGTGGTGTGTTTGTCGTGTGTGTGTCGTGTGTGTGTTGTGTTGTGTGTGTTGTTGTGTGTGTGTGTGTGTGTGTGTGTGTGTGTTTGTAGTGTGAGTGGTGTGGTCGTGGTGGCGTGTGTGTCTTTGTGGTGTCTCTGATTCAAGACAAAAGGGGCGGTGGGGTAGCCCAGTGGTTAAAGCGTCCGCTCGTCATGCTGAAGACCCGGGTTCGATTCAGCACATGGGTTCAATGAGTGAAGCCCATTTCTGGTGTCCCCACAGTGATATTACTGGAATATTGCTAAAAGCCGCGAAAAAAACCACACCCTCTCACTCAGCCTTACTCATAGGCTGTATGACATGACATGACAACTCGGATTCCCGTAGTGGATGAATGAATGAATGAATGAATGAAAACTACATACATCCATTATGTATATAGTTTGTACATTATCTGAATGACTGCAGTGATTTGATTTACGTATCTGGCATTTAAAACGTTGAACTATTCTATGAGACAGACATAAATATTTCAACGTTAGAAAATATGTCTGTCTAATGTCTATAAGGACTGTAATCCAGTCACCAAATCTATGTTGACAACGAACACAAACTTGACGGGACTGTGTGTCAGATCCAGTGCCGTCAGTATGTACGAGTCATCATGGTCGGATTAGATAGAATGAACATTTTAGACGGAGAAAGGCCCGGACTGATTCATTCCATTGAACAAACGTTGGACCTGTCCTAACACGACTACACCGTCCAATAGCGCAACAGGGTACAGGCATGGTTTACTGGCGATGTGTTTGGCTTAGACGTTGAATCGCGTTTCCTCCTGCAACGATAGGATGGGAGACAACGTGTCTGCCGACGTCGACGAACGTTGTTAGCCGAACTGAGTCCAACAGGTGGACAGATTTGGTGCACAAAACGTCATGGTGTGGGGAGCCGTGTCCTACACGGGTAGATCAGAGCTAGTGGTGGTTAAAGGCAATGCTACAGCAAATCGTTACGTCGGCCAATTCCTGCTCCCTCACCTCCTCCCTCTTTTTAACCGCTAGAGGGAGCTGTTTTAACACGACAACGCTCGACCCCAAACAGCTCGTGTAACAGGTTCACTCTCGCCAATGCAAACGTCAGTGGTCTTCCCTGGCCTTCCAAATCGCCTGATCTGAACTGATTGAGCATCTATAGGACGAACTTGATCGACGCGTCCGTAAACGTCACCATTGTCCTCAAACACTTGAAGAACTTGCTAACGCATTGCAGGAAGAATGGCGTAGAGTTCCCCAAGCACAAATCCGACGACTTGTGTCTCTACATGTGCAGTGAGTGAACTGAATTAATGGTGACAATGACAGCGATACATATGTTCATCCGTGTGTCGAATTTCCTTCATCTAAGTTCAAGCTTAATCCACTTACGTACACTTAAATACATTTAATACATTTCCTTAACTTTGGTCTGTGCGTTTCTTTTTTTTTACCTTTTAAATTAGTTGTCCTGGTCAGCCCAAATGACATGATATTAAACCCTGTCCAAATGGACGTTGTGTGCAGAGGTATGCGCTCCGTATATACGGGCTGCAGTCTCACAGTGTCTCATTAGAAATGCCAGTGCCATGGACCATTTCTAAGTGTGTCAGTAGAGTCAAAGTAAGGTCTTGCACATTGTACTTATAACTGTTTTCCTCTGTCTTCTCAACAGGTTCATAAAGGTTACCTGAAAACTATGTACCGGGATTCTTCAATCTTTATTTGTTGAATTATTATATCATGAAAACGTGATCCTAAAGAAAATTTTGAGTAGCATATTTTGCAGTGACACACGTTCGTGGTGATCTCATTGTGAAAGTATTTTCGAATCTGAAACAGTGCCTTATCTAACAAACGATCACACATTAAGCGGACATGCCAAGTGAAACCAACCAAATGATGTTCAGCAAGGAAGATAGAAAATAATCATAAATTGAAATCACATTTGAACGGGAACTGTGCACTGATATCACCACACCACTTGTCGCCAGCCATGGAGACCGTCAGACTGTTTGGATTCCTGGTGTTACTGGTGAACTCCTGTCTTTGTGAGTACACGTCTATACGTATGTCTCCTTACACAACAAACCTCGGCTAAAGTTCGTACTATCACTCTTAGTCTGAATAGTAATGTTTAATATATTTGTTTCAAATGTAGACTTTACAATCACGCTACCCCACCAAGCTTCTGTAACTCATAATCTGTCGTTTGAAATTATGGTCAGTTTTGAAATCTAGAGGTGTTCCCCAAAATGGTTAACTCTATACAGTCCAACTATTGATCCGTTAAGGCTAGCGTAAAATTTAATAATGTGTTGTCAGGATTTTTCCCTTGTTCACGTGGTGTTCGTCAGGGCTGTGTCCTTAGCCCTCTGTTGTTTTCGATTTTTATCAACGAGTTGGCTGTTGAGGTAGAACGAAGTTCAGGTCCTGGTATTCAATTACATCCTGATGATATTCAAATATTTATTCTTCTTTTTGCGGATGACATCGGACTTATATCTGATACTATTGGAGGGCTACAGAAGCGCATCGATGTTTTAGAAAGGTTTTGTATAGAATACGGTCTTGAGGTCAATTTGGATAAGACAAAAGTTGTCGTTTTTCAGAAAGGTGGTATTTTATCAAAAAGAGAAAGTTGGTTTTATAATGGAAGGAAGTTGGAAGCGGTAACTTCATATACGTATCTAGGTATAACATTCACAAGGGGCTTGTCTTGGTCTAGTCATTGTTCTAATGCAGCTTTGCAATGTAAAAAGGCATTATTTGGTGTTCTTAAAAATATAAGTAAGCTTGGTTGTTGTTGTTGTGTTTGGTGCTTTTGAGGTCGCCTTCGCCGGTTGGCATGTCGGCAGACCTATTTTTTTAAGCTTGGTAATATATCTCATGAATTATACTTTAAGATATTTGATATGAAAATAGCTCCTATTCTGCTGTATGGTGCCGAGGTCTGGGGATTCTGTCAGAATGATTATGTTGAATCTGTGCACACATTGGCTTGCAAACGGTTTTTAGGCGTTAAGATCTCTACAACTAATAATATAGCTCGTGGTGAATGTGGGCGGTATCCCCTATATATCCTAGCATATAAAAGGGTAATAAAGTATTGGTTAAAATTATTGAGTATGTCTGATTCTCGTCATCCCAAAAAATGTTATCATATGATGTTAATGGCTTTAGATCATAATAAATTTAATTGGGCGTCGAAGTGTCGAGATCTGCTGTACAGTTTGGGTTTTGGTTTTGTTTGGGAACAGCAATCTGTTTTTTCTCCTACCTCGTTTTTATCTGAATTTGTGAGTCGACTTAAATGTATTCATGAACAGAATTGGTATAGTTCACTTCAAAATGGCAGCAAATCTATGTTTTATTCTTACTTCAAAATATCATTGTCCAGGGAATTGTATTTAAATGTGATTAACATTAAAAAGTTTAGAGTAGCACTCGCTCAGTTTAGATGTTTTTCACATCAGTTACGTATAGAAAATGGAAGGTATTATAATATAGATAGAAATGATAGATTATGTTTACAGTGCGATGAAGGTTATATTGAGGATGAATACCATCTTCTCCTCGTGTGTTCCAAATTCCAACAGCTCCGCTTGAACCATTTACCTAAAACCTATTGTATCAACCCAAGTAAAGCCAAATTCAAACTCCTCATGTCATCATCAGATTGTAAACTTATAAATAACTTAGCTAGCTTTATCTATCATGCAATGTATCTAAGATGTTAAAAATTATCAATCTATACTGTACACACCATGCTTTGCCATGTAAATGTAACCTATGTAGTTATGGGCCGATGACCTACACTTCTGTAATAAAGAATTGAATTGAATCTGCATGAATTACATACACGGTGCCTTTGTAACACACGTCAACATACCAGGGGTATACCAGTTAGTTCAACTATTGTTAGCATTTAGACATAACTGAAATTTTGTTCAAAGCAGAGTTAATCCTAATCTTCTCTGACTTATTAAACAATTAATCCCTAAACTAAAGTGAAATTATATACTACCGAACAGACTAAGGGTTGTCCGGACATGTAGTGAGATAAAAACAGGGTAATGAGAATATGTAGAGAGCTCAGGTCACAAAGCAGGTGAAGTTAAGCAACGTTGAATGTGGAGAGTCCTCGGATGGGTGACCGTGTTTGGCAGTTTGACCCCTGATAGTTACTGGGACTTGAGTCCTGCCCCACAATGAAGCAAATGTGACACATGTGGTCTCACCTTAGGCAATTAGGTTTGTTCAAAATTGCCTCTGTTCATCCAGCAGAAACATGGGTACCCGGTCATTTGACAATAACCTTCTAGAGCCTAACAGGCTGCTAGAGTTCTCCAAGGTAACAATGTGCTGGGCTATTGATTGTTAGCGGTATGATCATGATCATGACTTGAGTTTGGCGCTACATAAATGGACACAGTATTACTGTTCATACCACTACAACGTAACCGGGTTAGAACTGATCTTCAGTAACCCATTCTTGTCGTAAAAGGCGACTTACTGGGATCGGGTCGTCAGGCTCGCTGGTCGATGTTCATGCTGTTGATCCCTGGATTATCTGGTCCAGACTCTATTATTTACAGACCGCCGCCATATAGCTGGAATATTGCTGACTGCGGCGTAAAAGTAAACTCGTTCACTCACCCAGTCATACCACTACAAGCCAGAAATGATGTTCCGCCTATCAGGAAGGCCTGAACTGGTCGGTTCAGGGCTTTCTAGAGGAAGATGGAACTGAATGCTTGTCGCGACACCTCCTCACTCAAGATGGCGTAATTCAAGAGCAACTCGAGTGTTGAGTGAATATTAACTTGTCTAACATGCCCACTGAACAATTCTATTGTTTAGAAGCTGAACCCTTAGCTATCCTTTACTGCATTATCGAAAATAATTATTTTCTAGACAACAACATCTTACTCCTAATATTTGACAAACAAGTATATGTTACATCTATGTTCGTGCGGTAGTACACTACATGTGGTATTCCCGTTTTGTTGTTTGGTTATTGTTTAACGCCGGTCTCAGCAATATTCCAGCTATATTGCAGCGGTCTGTAAATAATCGAGTCTGGACCAAACAATCCAGTGATAAACAGCATGAGCATATATTTACGCAACTGGGATACGATGACACGTGTCAGCAAAGTCAGCGAGCCTGACCACCCGATCCCGTTAGTCGCTTCTCATGACAAACATGGGTTGCTCGGATCTTCACTGGTGCAGTATGTGTACTGTCACTGACATCTGATTAAAGTACCGTGATCCGTCTTATATGAACTTCTGTCAAACAAAACGTGTGGTTATGACACCGCCCACCTATACAGTCTGTCTCACAGTCCTTTAACCGTTATATTTCCCCTTCTGCCTAGGCCCTTCTGCAATGCTAAAGCTCTAAATTTCCCCTTCTGCCGAAGCAAGCAACTAGATTTGCTCGGGGTCAGGATCTCCACTGGGTTAGTCTTGGGAGTGGGACTGGTAATCCGTCATCTGTCTATTGCGAATTCCAACACTATTATGGGGTCTTCTGGGCAAATCCACTCTGTGTAATCCGTCGTAATCTCGGGTCCTCTTGGGCAAATCCACTCTGTGTAATCCGTCATCTGTCTATTGCGAATTCCAACACTATAATGTGGTCCTCTGGGCAAATCCACTCTGTGTAATCCGTCAATTCAACACAACCTCCAATAAATACGCAACCCAACTGTGGTCGCCTGTGGAGGAATTGACTTGTCTTTGTGCGTTTGTGACGGGTACAACCTGTAGGGTGGGTATGTCTTCACTAACACACAGTATCATCCCTATTTAACAGTTCTTGCTGACGATGCAATCACTATACATTCTACGCTGCTTTTAGCAAAGATGTCCAATAGCTTTGGATAGGACTTTGTCGCCTTTGTTTTTCTTTTAACGATGTCTACTGGAAGATGAGTACATGTATTTTATATTCAACTTTTATTCAACACATGATTACCACACAGCAAGTATTAATGCATTATTGTTTTATTCACTGTTGACAAATCTGGCGTGGACTCTATCGACGAAACAGTGCATATATACGACTCACACTTTGCTAAGGATCACAAAAATTCCCAACTTTACTTAAACATAGATCTATAATTTGAAATTGTATCCATTTAAAACTTGATAAATAATGATATGGTAGCACCTCTTTAGGCAAACAGTCACTTTAATCTAACCTTATGCACCTGATACATGAGTAACCATAAAAATAGTTTCCGTGGCACCAATCAACCATTTTGAAAAATCATGGAACCAGTCACTGACAAGTACACAACACCTGTCAATAGCAGGTATGGGATCCACAAGATGCAGTGACATACTGAAACCTAGGATCCATGCTTACAATGAGCTTAGATACTTAAACCAAATTAGACCCCACATAATAGTTTTCTGTTGAATCAATGATTTGATCCTTAGCAAAGTTTGAATAGTATATTAACAAAGGACCAATGACCTATCTCTCTCTGAACCTCGGCAGTAAGTGGTTCAACCCTGCCTGGCTAGATATAACAGGAAACTGTTTCCAGAAATGTGTTAGGTTTCTCACCGTGTTTACTTTTAATGCTAAAACTGGTAATATTGCTGTGGGTTATTATAGTGGGTGTTGACTACATAATTAGACCCCCAAGATTATAACTTGAATTTGCTAAGATACAGGGAAGGGAAATCGAGATGATCAAAAAGGAAAACGTTTGGATATAAACTCTAAGATCTGAACATCTGTAACGGACGTGCATGGAGAGATAATAGCAAAACAAAGTGTAACGATGGGAGCTTATTGTACTGTTTTGTAGTCGAAAATATCTGTACTAATATAGCATACCTGCACTTTTCCTTTTTAATGATTAAGAGTGAGTGAGTATCGTTTTACGCCGCATTTAGCAATATTCCAGCAATATCACGGCGGGGGACACCAGAAATGGGCTTCACACATTGTACCCATGTGGGGAATCGAACCCGGGTCTTCAGCGTTACGAGTCAACGCTTAAACCACAAGGCTACCCCACCGCCCCTTAATGATAAGGACGTTTTACAGTATTGACATTTTTTATGTTATGTGTCCTGTTCTCTTTACGCTGAACATATCCATTGTTTGAACCTGCCATGGAAGATGCCGCTACTGGTCGAACAGGTGTAGACGATATGCCAGAACATGACCACTCATAGGACTCTGAAATTCTGCGATTCTACATGAGAAAAAATACAGTAGACCCAGTGAGCCAAAGGGTCGTCAGGCAGATACAGATGGTTTGATTAACAGCTGATGACTTCACGCTTGTGTCGAGACAACGAGTTGCAAAACTTAATAATACAAAATATGTAATTGATAAACTAGTTTGTTTGAGTATTTATCCTAAAGGCTTGGGCTGTTTAGGAGAACTCTTCACAACTGAAGAATTTACACCGTGTTGCATCGACTTCTTCAAGTCATTTGGCGAGAAGGATTGTTTTGTTAACATATGAATGTAATGTAATCTTTGAAGGGCATTTAGAAGTGGAATGCATAAGAACAGCAAGATATATGGATGTCAACTTCTTTATTGTGAATAACACAACGTTTTGGAGAAGGAGCAAGCATACGCTCAGAAACGTCGTGTTATTCACAATATAGAAGTTGACATACATATATCTTGCTGTTCTTATATGAATGTGTTTGTGTGCTTGTGTGTTTTGATGTTTTGATGTTTGTGTGCTTGTGTTTTTGGATGTTTGGATGTTTGTGTGTTTGGATGTTTGGATGTTTGTTTGGATGTTTGTGTGTTTGGATGTTTGTTTGGATGTTTGTGTGTTTGTGTTTTTGGATGTTTGGATGTTTGTGTGTTTGTGTTTGGATGTTTGTGTGTTTGGATGTTTGTGTGTTTGGATGTTTGTGTGTTTGGATGTTTGTGTGTTTGGATGTTTGTGTGTTTGGATGTGTGAATGTTTGTGTGTTTGGATGTTTTTGTGTTTGGATGTTTGTGTGTTTGGATGTTTGTGTGTTTGGATGTGTGAATGTTTGTGTGTTTGGATGTTTGTGTGTTTGGATGTTTGTGTGTTTGGATGTTTGTGTGTTTGGATGTTTTTGTGTTTGTGTGTTTGGATGTTTGTGTGTTTGGATGTTTGTGTGTTTGGATGTGTGAATGTTTGTGTGTTTGGATGTTTGTGTGTTTGTGTGTTTGCATGTTTGGATGTTACTGATTTCAGCATGATGTGGATTGGTTTAATGTGAACAGCACATAGCAATCGCTTAGCTCTCAGGTCGTCATAAAACCAGTTTCAGTTAGGCTTAAATTGCCCTTCCATATTACCACGGCTCGCCGACTTCCATGGAGAATGGTGCACACTAAGTTGCCTGACATTTGTATCTTCATCAAAACTAGGTTGTCTGTTTCTGGGCGTTATCTACAGCAGGGCGACACTCGCGACTCGCGAACGGGTTGGTCGCCCACAGGTGACGTCATGTTAACAAGACAACCATTCTCGGTTGGTGCATCTACAGCGCATCAGACAACTTCTGATTGAGACGAATTAGTGGCAGAATCATGGCTCCAAACCTGCGCCCGGATCCAAAGAGCCAATTTTTGCTGACTCAGGTTTTACTGCTTCAGCAATATCTCTTGCTCTTTTAAGTGTCTGGTGTATTTCACGGAAACGTTTCACACAAACGTAAGGAGTCTGATTAAACTCTGTTTCGGACCTGCCTCAAATCGGAAGAGTCCGTTTCAGTTCCAGTTAAAATACACCTGCTCTGCTTGGTCATTGCAAATCTGTCCATTACCTTTCAGTAATGGAGACTTTCCCTGAGAAAAGTCACCATTACTAACATTGAATATTACTCATTACTAAAATAGAACAAACATAACTTCACACTTTATCGTTTATTTTGATTTTTTCCCAGAAATTACAGTTAGATGACATTCACACTAACAGTAACAGAAATGTTGTTTTTACTGTCGTCAGACTTATCTATGTTAGTACTAGAACAGGCGGTAGAACTGGCTGACACAGGAACTGAAGCTTGACCTTGCAGAAGAGAACTCAACTTCCTTCTTTGAGCCGAGTTGGTACGCTTATAGCTCCTCACTGCGCTTGACCGGTGCCCAGTTACCTCGCATATCAATTGCTCGTCAACACCAGCATCATACAAACGAGTGGCGGCTGTGGCTCGTAGTGAGTGGTTGGTCCTGTGTCCGGTCAGTCCAGCTCTTTGGCAAATGTCAGACTCCGTAGCAGCTAGACTGTGGCGGCCAACTGCTTGACTGCTGTACCATACGTCGCCCACTGGATTTCGTAATGGTCGCAAGTAGAAGGGGTCACTGTCTGTTTTGGGGGGTGGTCTATGGGTTAAATATTTGTCAAAGCGTTCAACCAAACACCTTTCTGGCTTGTCAACGTTCTCATAGGCCCTCACAGATTTTGCTTTACACTTCCGATGCTTAAGGCCCCCCTGATTGGACTTAGATAAGACGTCCTCAGTATAGATCAGAACACGTCCGTGTTGATCAGACGATAACGAAAACTGAGAAGTCCTTCCGACGCGCAAATGTCGGTGTTCCTGGCCACCCTTGAGGGCGAAATTAATCCCAACCAAGTAGAAAATAGTGTCCAATAATTGCTTAGGGTTATCACTCCCAAGAACACCTTTTGCCCATAGAACTTCCTCTTCCTCTGGCGTGATCACTTCGGCTTGAACCGCTGGCTTACTGGATGGATCCTTAGCGCGTTGTTTCATCATGTTATCCGGGGTGCTCTTTATTTGCAAAAAGGCGTCATCAGTTAGGAACTTGTAGGCTTTGTCAATGCTGTCCATGTGTAATTGGAGATAGATCACAAGTCCATATAACGTGTCAGACGGGAAATCAGTGCCGTCCGTCTTCTTCGCCTCACAGACAAATCTGGAAATAGTATAGTTCAGTTCGTCAACGCTCATTTCCTCCAGCGGTACCATAATGAAGCTTAGGTTCCTGGAAGTGTCCGCTGCTAGGTTGTTTCTGTTACTTTGCCATTCTCTGAATAAAGTTGTAGCCCATTTCATTTTTGATACTGTGCTGTCGGCAAACCTGAAAGGTCAAATGATAAGATATAGAGTATATGGTATCATAAACTACTATATGCTAAACTTCAACTTTAAATACTCCAAAGTGTTCGAAACTGACGACAGACAATAAACTGAGAACGGTCATAAATGTTAAACACAATCGCTAACAGAATTAACATTATCATTTTAAAGTAAACATCCGAAAGGAACATGTACTTACTTTTTGGTTTGTAGATCATTCAGTATGTTGTCAGGAACGGGCTCGTGAAAACGACTGCCACTGTGGGTAACCGACGTCTCCGACCCGTTCCCTCCCTTCTTGTCAGTTTCATACGTAGTTTCATCAGTGATTGCTTCTCAGCGACTATACAAGATGCCAGTAACTCGTCATCCGACTGAGTGATTTTGTCACCAAAACCCTCCAAACCATAACTTTATCAGCAGTTTCATCTGAAGATATATCCGAATATTGCGTTGTGTATGTTGACTGGGTCAAAAACATTCCGTCATCATCTGAGCTATCGATGTCCATCCTTACGACTGTCTTCTGACACGTGGTTCAAGAAATGGAGACATACGGGTTTTCGCGCACAAAATCACGTGCATCTTATACCATTATTAAAGTAATGGAGACATACAGGTTTATACAAACCAAGCGTGCAAGGTATGACATTTGCTGACGTAATGGAGACATACGGGTTAACACGGGTACAAAGCACGTGCGAGTTATTTCATTTGGTGAAGTATTGGAGAAATACGGGTTTACACGCATACAACGCACGTGGAAAGTGGCAGTTCGTATAGGAGAAAGTCCGAGTATCTGTCCATTTCTGAAAGCTAATGGAGACGAGGCTCCATTAGCTTTCAGGAATGGACAGATACTCGGACTTTCTCCGACTTAAAAATACACCCAAACCTAACGGGGAATACAATGCAGATCAATGAACACCAAATATTTTTTCAGTTAAACCTTAATAAACCATTTTAGAAATAAATATCCGCTTGTATTCGGTAAAAGTATTAAATCAATTCTCTCCTTAGTGGGGACCCTCTATACGTCAATGAACGTAGATCACAGACGTACCGGTACTGCCGGTGCATTCTCTGCTGAAAGACCTCTTTTGCAGACTTTGGTCAGTGTCTACCGTAATACAACTGTACGCTATTTGTACCATGAAAGAAGAAATGGAGAACTATCAGAGAATATTTCCACCTTTCTCACAGTTAGGTTACCATCACCCTGCGTTGGTGGTCGACCCGATCGGGTGGTCCGGCTATGTGGGTTGTTGTCCCGTTACGACGAGCATGGGTTGCTGTAGACCTATTTTAGACAATTCTCTACAGAAAGCCGTAATATATCGTGAGAGAACCAATTGACCACGCACTCATGCCATGATTCTGAGAAGTTTGTTCATTGACGTGTGCTGTATTTCAGGCTCCATCGTTTGTGAAAAGGTTAATCTCGCAGACCTGAAAGGAAAAACAAACAACCTTTGTTACAATGAAGAAAGTAAACAGATCAAGTGTCCTAGAAATCAGAGACTTTTGATACAGGCGCTGTTGCAAAGAGTACACTCACCTGAGGAAGAGGACCCCAGTTCCTGTAGCAAATCCTTCAGTGATAACTTTTATGACATTGGAAGATGCCTATTAAACACTTCGGATGTGCAGGAGAAGACGGCCTATGAGGCAGCGATAAGGGAGGTTCTGGAGGAGTGTAGTCAGAAGAGGTACTGCATCCTGGAGAGTGACAAGACGTCCTCTATCCATGGTCTCAAGGACCTTCCAGTCGGAGAGGAGAACAGACACCCGTCACACCTGGTGGTAATGAATCAGTGTGTTAAAGGTAAGGATCTCGCCATACAGGCCCATTACTTATTATTCTGCTAATAGTGGGGTTTGCCGAACTTAAATATTTACCATCTTGAGTTGATGACTGTAATATTTGAAACTATGTCATTTCCTTTGATAATGTTGACCTTGACCTGTGGTTTTTCAATAATTACCGAACATACCGAACAAAGTCAGCCTTGACTTGTATGTACATTCTCTAATTTTAAGCCAGCACCGGCGTAGCTACCGTTATTGAAAAATGCCCGGGCTTACACATGATTGTTGCTAAAAAGGTTGAGCAAGCCGTCAGTACTATTTACTAGTGTTGTGGACTATGTGCTGGCATCGCATGATTCATCAATTGTAATTAAAGATTTTCAGGTGATTAATTACTCAGTTTGCTACAGTGACATTCGTGAACTTTTGTGCATCACGTTTGGAAATGCCATTGTAAAAAATGTTGATGATTATATAGAAAATGTCGAAAATGTACTCTCAGATTATCCAAAGCGATTTGATCCAGTTAGGTCATGTGACTTTGTTAATTGCACTGATACCTCAAGCCTGCATAACATGCTCACGAGAGCACGTGAAGCCCGTGCAGGTCGCTGTGACCCGTCGTGCACCGTTACAGATGTCACTGACAAGCTGGGTCAGGTCTTTTTACAAGCTGCTACGCAGGTATTTGGCCGAAGAAATGTTAGTAAAGGCCGTAATTTATGTAGAAAATCTAGTTCATGCCAATGGTATAATAAAGATTGTCTTGTGATGAAAAGGAAATATAGAAGACTAAGAAGGAAATATAGAAGACTAGATCAGGAGTTGATAAAGAAAATGTTAAGAAATGTAATCGTGTATATAAGAACACTGTTAAGTGGCAATATAGAAAGTTTGTTGTTGAAACTAAAAGTAATTTTTCACGCATCGCAAAAAATTACCCTTCAGCATTTTGGAAGTTCTTTAAAGACAGAAAAGTAGCAAATGCCAACGTTCCTCTGGATGATTTTTATAATTTCTTCAAGAATGTAAATGCCGCAGATGAATCTAATGATAATGTAAATGACGTTTTTGACATAGATATGGTCCCTGAGAATGATGTGCTTGATAAGGATATTACTGTTGAAGACATTTTGAAGTGTATTAATCATTTAAAGACACGGAAGAATGTCGGAATAGAGAGAATAGAAAATGAGAATATTTTTCATACTAAGCATGAATTTATTGAGCTATATTATGAGTTGTTTAACTTGGTTTAGGAATGTGGTACCGTACCCCAGTCATGGCTGATAGGAATAATTAAGCCTATTTACAAACAGAAAGGTAATGTAAATAATCCTGAAAATTATAGGCCAATAACTATTTTGTCATGCCTTGGAAGGCTTTAACTTCTGTTTTAAATTATCGCCTTAGTACTTTTCTTGATGATAATGATATGTTAAGTGAGGCACAGGCGGGCTTCCGAAAGGGATACTCTACTTTAGATAATATCTTTGTTTTAAATGGACTAATTGATATACTTAAATCTAAGAAGAAAAAGTTATATAGTGCTTTTATAGACTTTCAAAAGGCTTTTGATAATGTCTGGCGTGTGGGACTTTGGCAATCAATGATTAAACTCGGAATTACTGGGAAAGTTTTAAAGGTTATTTATAATATTATGATAATATCAAGTCTTGTGTGTCAACAGGTGGAAACGATTCTACCTATTTTGACTGTTGTAAAGGCGTACGCCAGGGAGAAAATCTATCACCTCTCCTTTTTTCACTGTTTATTAATGACGTTGTGTCATACCTAGCGACTAATGCCTGTGATGGTGTAGAAACTGATGATATATTTAGATTTGTTGAGATTTTTGTACTGATGTATGCTGATGAAATGGTTTTATTTGCTGAAAGTCCGGATGAGTTACAGCGTAGTATCAATATGTTTAGAGAATATTGTGTAAAGTGGAAGCTAAAATTAAATATCGAAAAGACTAAAGTAGTCATATTTGGCTCTGGAACTGCAAGAGTGAATTTTCCCAAAAATTATTTTGGTGACGTACCTTTGAACATGTCTGACACTTATACTTACCTTGGAATAAATCTTCATAAGACTCGGAAATATAATGCTGCCATTACATCTTTAAGAGAACAAGGCCTGAAAGCAATGTTTTGGTTGTTAGCTAAAGCAAGAAATTTACGCTTACCGCCAGACTGCCTGTGATAAAGCACTCGACCATATGGTTGTACCAATATTATTATATAGTTGTGAGATATGGGGCTCTAGTAAGTTTGAAAAGTTAGAATTAGTTCATAGATTGTTTATTAAGAAGGTGCTCCATTTACGTAGAAGTACCCCGGCTTATATGTTATACGGCGATACTGGACGCCCCCCTTTAAGTATTAATGTTAAAAAAAAGAGTATTATCCTATAGTTGTAAAACTTTAGAAAATGAAAACCAAAATAAACTTACACTTAAAGTGTACACTAAATTATTACAGTTGACAAGTATACTGAATACCAGCCAGCTTGACATTATGTTAAATCTATTTTAGACGATTGTGGATTTTCATATATCTGGTATAATCAGAATTGTATTAATAGGAACTGGCTCCTTTGTAAAGTTGAACAAATTCTAACAGATCAGTTTATAACACAATGGCAATATGAAAAATCCTTATCGTCTAAGGGTAAAACATATGACAGTATAAAACCGTGGTTTGGTGCTGAAGACTATATTTTATTACCAGACAGAATTTCACAACCGCTTATTGATGTTTAGAACTGGTAATACTAGGCTACCTGTCGAAGTAGGACGCTGGCATCATGTGCCTGTTAATGACCGACAGTGTCTGATGTGTAACTCCAGTGAAGTGGGTGATGAGTACCACTATATTTTTTCGTGTAATTCTTTGTTAACAGATAGAAATAAGTCATTACCAAAGTATTGTTGTACAAGACCCAATTACTTTAAACTGCATAATCTTTTTATGGAAAGAAATTACACAACTGTTGATAACTTCAGCAAATACATTACATGTATTTTTCTAACCCTTTCAAAAACTTCAATGATATTACTTTATGTATCACTGCATATCTGTGCTATGTACATTACATATACTTATGTCAACCTATCAAAAGTTCAATGATGTGCCTTGTATCAATATCAATATTGCATTATGAATCACTGCATATCTGTGCTATGTACATTACATGTACTTATGTAAACCTATCAAAAGTTCAATGATATTGCCTCGTATCAATATCAATATAACATTATGAAGCACTGCATATCTGTGCTATGTACCACTGTGAGTGGTTTTAGTGAAAAAATGAACTTGAACTTAAACTATTTAAACATAAAGCTTTGCAACCTATCGGGCTTACACAAAAAATATTTGGCTTGCTACGCGCCTGGTCAGTGACAGACATGATTTGAACCTCAGGTAGTGAGTAGTAGACAGGATGACAGTCCTGGACCAGGGTAATCTAAGGCTTCATTTAATAGATAAAGCCTTAGTTGGACCCTTACCATTACCATCTACTACAGAGCTTTATTTCATAAAATAAGACTTTTTCAAGCAAAATGTCCCAATTCCCAAAGAAATGTATTGCGCTCCAAAGGGGAATTGTGTCTCTCACATCACACGAAGTTGTGACGGTGGGATACGAACCCCACATGCACAGCTTGCGTAGACTATACATAATGGGTCGACTGAGCTACCGCGGACTTAGCTGAAGTAGGTCAGTTTAACGGGTAGATCATGCGCACCCACGCATCACGTGACACGTTGTCTGGAATCAATAATTCCTGTCTGGCCCATCCATCATAGTGCATTTTTCATTTTATCTATGTTAACATGTCGCTATGTCACGTTGGCCTCAACGAAACAGTTTAATGTAAATCGTCTGTTATATTTTTGGTGTTCGTTATAAAGGCTTGCCGGGCTTTTTGTACTCCCTGTTCTATATACTTTTTTTTCTCGGATTCACTGATAGTAGTACTTTTACGGGACTTGGACTGAATATCTTGTTTCATTTTGTTATATTTTGTGATTTCTGATAGCACCAAACGAAACTCTTCCTCAGAGATTTTAGAGTCTGTGAGCGCGGTGGAAATATGATCATCTATTGTGTTTAACTTCGCTTCAGCCAGAATTCTAATTTCATCGTGTTTCAATGCCTTACGATGCAGTCTGCGGGATACAAATTTAAGTACCAATCCTAACACTCCTGACACCCCAGCCGTTATTTCGAGTCCCATCACTATAGGTACAGCCACGATGGTGGTTAATAACCCAACACCTGCCACCCCTAGTCCCATGCTGGTTGTCATAAGGGCAGTGTCAGCCCCGTCCACGGCATTGAAAACTCTATGGTATTTCTTATATAATGCTTTACGCTTGTCGCGGTCTTGTTCTAGTTGACGTCTTACATCACATAATTGTCTCAAGCGGAACCCGTCTACGGTTTCCAGAGTCTTCGCTACTTCATCTATGCCTGGATACAATCCCATCCTATAATATATATTACAAAAGATATTTTAATTGGGTTTCAGTTAACAGTCGATTAACGTACTTGAGGCTTATAAGGTGTAAATCCTCATGTAGGAGAATAGTGGAGAAGTTAATAGGTAACTTTGCATCCACACTATCCCCCTCGGAGGGTATTATTGAGGGGGTTATAGAACCCGTTGAGGGGTCCGGTTGTATGACGATGGTGCGGTGACGTTCACTACTGTTCTGGGGATTCCAGTGTATTATCACCCCGGGTACAAGTTGTTGGTCTAGATTATTATTATTAACTCTAGTGATATACACTTCTATGATGAGTGTGGAGCCTGGTGACACAACTGGAATATCCGATCGGGTTCTGTAGCATTTATACTGTAACTCACCCCCGATGAATGATAGTAACATATTAGGTAAAACCGGTCTTAGTACAATCGTTGTATTAGGTCCCGGAACGAAACACCCGAGCGCGGTACCGCTATTCTTAATTTCAGAGATATACCCATCTTCTTTTGATGTGATATAAGGTGAGGCGAGTGTTAAGTTGACTATCCATTTGGGCTCTTTAAAATCTGATAACGACACCCGCCTATACACGTTGTCTTTCAAGTGTAGGATGTATAAGGTGTCTTCCTCACCAGGCTGATCGAATCCCTCCGTGTCCCCTAAGTCGTTAAGTGTAGTGTTGGGTCGAAGCCAAGACATTGCTATAATACTATTACGATATAATTTCCAACTGGTTTTCTGATAATAGTTCAGGGGTGCACTTCACCCCCATGAAGTGTATGTTGTCGGGTAGGAAGATCTTGGTTAGTGATATAGTGTCTTCCACGACCACGGTGACACCCTGCAGACTGGTTTTGGAGTCGACACCCACCCGCACGTAAACGTTGCAAACGTGATACTGTTGTTGTTTCCCCCACCGGAGTTTGACCCCCTTCACGATCTCTACATCATCCCGCGATGGTTCCCCTAGGTAGACTTGGATGATCAGTGTTGAGTTCGCCGGTAGACTCTCCAGGATCCTGACCACGCCTTCGAATTCAGACACCAACTGCAATACCACGTTTTGCATGCCCGCTTTACTCGATAGCATGTGGGCTGCCATACTGGCGAGTGGGCTGATGACTACGCTACGTCTCTGAGTCGGGATGTAAGCCACGAGCAGGGTTCCGTTGTTCACGACTTTGTTTAGGTGGTTGTCTTTGTTATCCGTGAACACGTAGGGGGAGCCGAGCCTAATATTGAGAAACCAGTCGACTTTACCCGGTAATAACACCCACTTGTCATCATCGGTGAAAACGAGCGTATATGGTTTAGTTTCGGGCGACGGTAGTGCTCTCAACATCGGTTAAGTCGAACAGTTTGCCCCCGAACGATGGGTATATCATCCAATTATCACCGGTGTTGACAAGGGTGTACTTAGTGTTGATTGCCGCTCTTGAGGTATCTACTATATCGCTTAGGTTGCTAGTACCACCGGAGGGGACTTCAACGCGTTTGTAAATGCTGTTTTTAAGTTGCAAGGCGTACACTTTACCATCTACTCCGGGGTCGTCGAATCCGCGTGTGTCCCCGAGATCGGAGATCCCCACATTGATGCATTTTTTCAACTTCATTCCGGGACCTTGTGCGCTGGTCATTTTATGTGCAGCGTTACGCTGAGGTATCCTATATTCACGAGATTATGATTTATATCTAACACCGATATTATCAGCTCAGGGATGTTGCCCTGGGTTAACCTCTTATACTGCCGCGGTGAAAACGACTCGGTTCTGCCGTCGTTGTATTTCTCCGTTTTCACCGGTACGGCTCTCAGTATAGTGGAAGGGTGACCCCCTTGAATGTTGTCCGTTGTGCTAACCTGGCTGAGATGAATGCACAGCTCTCGGTACGGTACTAGGTCGGGTAACTTCGTGCCTGTGGCGGTAGTCGTTGGTTTTATCTCTTCAGGCTGTATACCGAGTGTCCTCGCCAGTGGTCGACCGAGCCTCAAGGAGTTTCTTCCGTTGTTGATTAACACCACTGTACCGTTTGAGTCGTTCATCTTGAGTTCGGCTCCCAATGGTTTGAATACCTCGTCGCTTAGAGAGCACACGCTGTAGTAACCGTCAATTATCTTGTTGCTAGCGCCACCTACGAACAGTTTATTGTTGCTAGCGTTGATGTTAGTCCATCGTGGTAGGTAGGTGATATCGCACAGTGCGACTTCGAGTTGACCCGACGTGTTATCGATCGCGTGCGTCAGCTGAACGGCCTCGCCGCTCGTTATTCCTGGAAGTGTTATGTACATGTTATATAAACTCATTATATAATAGTTTTAAAACATGAAGATCGTGGTCGCTGATGGATTGTATTTCGACGCCCAGTTCATAGATGTGTTCGATAAGTATAAGTTTTCGGTGACTAACGTTAAGACAGTGCACGCTTGGTTCAACAACCCGATGCAGTTCTGGCAGAATCAACTCAACTTCGCAGTGTGGTGCGCTACAACGGGGTGTGGTGTATCCGACACTCGGCGTGGACCGCTGAGTCAGTCTGTGTTCACGTTTCACGTGTACTACCAGGTCAGGCGTATCCTCAAAGAGATCAGCGCTCCACTCTCACAAGAAAAAGCGTGGAATGCAGTAAACAACCAATACGATAGACGGGCCTACGAACGTATTTGCAACGAATTCGGAATCGACACTAAAACGGATTGGCGTTTGCCGGGACCGAACCACGGATTGGGTATTCCTATCGTTCACAACATGCCTCTCGTGGAAGCCAGCAAGAAGTTGCAAGATTGGGGATACAAGTCGTATCATCATATCACAACCAACGAGTGGGATGACCGTTACATGGCATTCGACGACAGCAAGGATTACCGAGTTTGGAGGTTCGAGCAGGGGGGTGACTGGAAAAAGTTCATGTTGGAATCGAAAGGGTATACTCGTGCCGGCACCGAACGCTTGAATGACTCGATTCGAACGTACGTGTGGGCGCTGTTGGGTGCGCAGACGCAAACGCGTTCCAATATCCTAGGCAAAGGGACTGCTTACGACGCTCAGAAACAGTTCGTTGTCAACGTTGAGGATGCTATCAATGCTCCAGTTGATCTCCCGAGTGCCATCAAACGCTACCAAGACGTGTTGGAATATGCCAGGTCGAAAGTCGACTACGTGTTCGACGTGGGACTGTACATGGCTCCGAGCGATATGCAACTGAGAGTAAAAAAAGTGGTGGGCTACAACAACGAAATAGTTATAGCCACGGCGGGTCAAAAGTTGGGCGTCAACCTCGATGTCAACGTCCCCCACGTCCCACCACCCACGACCGGTGAAACGGGTATAGTGGCACCACCCCCGGAGCCTAGGGTTCAACACACACACCTACAGCCCCAGTCTGCAGCCTCCAATCAGCAGCACATCGATCGTAAAACAGCCATGGTGGTTGGTGGGGTAGCTTTGGGGCTCATTTGGTTAAAAATTCCTTAGCCGCTACGTACACCAGACCCGCCACGGCGACGATGGCTGCCCACAGGTTTTGACTAAGCCACGTGGCAGTTTTAGCCAGAGCGCTCAGCAACCACGAGACGATGCTACCCAGGATGCCGGGTAGGGCTTCGGCGGCCTTACCAGCCAGTTTAGCTAGAGTTTCCCCGAGTTTTTTAATCCAGTCTCTGACACCACCACCACCACTTGGTGCATGCGTGGGTGTACCACCACCGCCGGCAGGCGTCAGTGACACCACCAGGGTAGATATGATGAAGCCCAATGCAGTCAAAATGCTGGCGATGGTGATCCCTTGCTCCCGGAACAGGATTCGGATCCTGTCAGCTAACGTGGTGTCTTGGTGGAGGACTCGATCAACGGTTTCCCCGCACACGGCTGACCTGGGATCGAAGCTGGTCTCGGAAGGAGGATGCCGTTTCCAGCCGGGTCTTCCTTTCCTCTTCCAAATTACGTATTCGTTCCTCGATGGTGGCTTTCAGAGACTCGTCCTCCGTTTCACCGAGTTTGACCTTTTCATGGGCGATATGGTCGTCTATCGCGTCCAGTTTGGCCGTGTTGTTCACGAGATGGCCGCGAATGGTTTGCATGGCCATGTCCAGCCCCCGCAGTTCCCGAGCGGTAAATTCGAATCCGGGTAAGGGTTTGTCATGGTAGGTGGCCAACAGCTTTTCAATGTTATCAGTCATGTCTTGATCCGATGTGGCGCCCCTGATGTCTTGCAGATCTTGAAGGGGAAGGGCTTTAGGCCGTGCGCCCCCGTAATCTATGAAGCCTAGTTCATCGCGGATAAAGTCACCCCCATGGCGACTGCCGAGTGTTGATAAAGCAAGCGGTTCTCTAGTGCGCTTATTCATGAGATCGATCTCTGGGTGAGCCCTCAATCGCAGCGTGCCCTTGCCATCGACAAAAAACTTGGAATATTCTCGCCCCCACGGCTCTACGTAATTTCTATCCTCTTTTAAACCATCGTAAAACCCGTTGACGGCCTGCTTCACGAGTTCGTTGCCTTGCGAGAATGAGGTTTCATCATCCTCGAATGTTAGGGCACTATTATCCCACATATCATCCATAGGTATTTCTTCATGACCACCTTCAGCCATTATTTAGTATTAAAACTTATATATTTCATTTATATAACAATGTACGGTAGAAAACTAGATCCTTTCAGGAGATCGAGAGAGCCACTAGGTGTCAAAGCCGTGCGTCAGTCGGTGACCATCACCAACAATCCCAGCAAGATAGACCAGAATCAAACGCTGCTGGTTAGATTTCCAAACCTTGGCGCGAATGACCTCATTGTACCAGGCACTGTTCGACTGGCGTTCAACATCACGTTGACCTCCGACAACGACAAACGCGAGCTAGTGCGGAACGTAGGTCGAGCTATCATCAAGAAAACGACCATCAAGATCACCGGTAACGAGGTGCTGAGCATCGACGACAGCGACGTGTTTCACTGCTACAGGACCTCTGGAAAAGCGAGGGAGAACGCGTCAACGACGTGTACCAAGGTATCAGTAAATCGACCAGATCGCGCATTGGGTATGCCTTCACGGCAGACCAGTTAGCCAAGCTATCGGACGGTGAAAAGGCCATCGCTCAAGCGTACGGGAACCGGTTCTGCGTGCCGCTCGACTTCGAGTTGCTCACGGAACACGCGCCGTTTTACCAAGCCGCGCTGGGTGATAGGCTTGAATACGAGCTCACGTTTAACGACTACAGCAAAGTAGTGCGTACGCCGAACGGCGATGAAGCTAGTTATACCATAGACAACATCTCTCTGGAGTTCGACATGGTCACTAACCCGGAGCTGGCAAGGCAGGTTCGAAACCAGTACTCGGGTAATGTGGCCATCCTGTACGATCGTATACTGAGGCATAGATCTATCGTGCGGGATAAGAGCGACACTGTGTGGAATATCAACCTGAACGTGCCGGCGCGATCGATGAAAGGCATCCTGGTCGTCCCCGTGGAGGATTACGAACCGTTCCGGAGGGACAGCGAGAAGTTTTTCAACCCCGAGATCGAAAAGGTGGAAGTGACCATCGAGGGCGTGCCCAACCAGCTGTTTAGTCATGGTATGCGTGCGTACCAGCAGTGGGATGAGATAAAAAAGCTGCCGAGCAAACATCCATACATAGCCAAAGACCTGGACCTATCATCCGTGCAAATCGGCGAATACTTAACTAACAAGTACGCGCTGTGGTTGGACATGCGATCCACGGATGACGATAAACTACACGGTAGCGGCCGTAGAATAGACAATGGTAGCGAAGGAATTACTATCCAGATTACCAAGAAGGCTCAACCCGCTGGCAAGTTGAAATTATATCTGTACGTTATTATGGATGCGCAACTTAATATAGACAATGGGAGATTCGTGCAAGCCATCTATTGATTTGCCCCGCGACCCACACTGCGCCATAGTGTGCGGGCAGACTGGCTGTGGTAAGACCGTTTTCGTGTTGGATATGTTGGAGGGGTACTACAGGGATGTGTTCGACCACATCGTTATCATGTGTCCTACTCTGAGCATGAATAAAACGTACACGGAAAGACCTTGGGTTATGACGGACCCTGACGTACACAGAGTCGATCCGGGGCCACGTCTACAGGACTGGTTGAAAGCTTACCATATGAAATTTAAAGGGGAGTCGACGTTGTTCATACTGGACGACTGCAGCGCTAATCGCGAGATAACAAAAAAGAGAGATATGCTATCGTACCTGGCATTTTCAGGCCGACACGCAAAGCACAGCGTCTGGGTGCTAACGCAGAAGTTCAACTCGGTGTTGAAAGACCTCAGGGAGCAGACGCGATGGGTTGCCTTATTTCACTGCAAGGACAGGGATTCGTTCGAAGAGTGTTTGAGAGAGAACGATGTGATGAGCAAATTAGAACGGGAACGGGTGAAGAAACAGCTCGCTGAAACTAAACACGCTAAGCTCGTGCTTAAGACAGACCAACCAGTAGCCTATAGTGTGTTTTAGCTTAGCAATGCTTAGTAAATGCTTAGTAAATTTTAGCAATGTAAATGCTTAGCAAAGCTTAGCAATGCTTAGTATAAATACTTAGCATTTAGTTATAGCTATGGCATTTGAAGTGTTTGTCGTGTTCAACTTAACCTTTATTTCTCTGTGTTTCGCTTATATCGTATATTATATTGTTAAAACTAAAACTTACTTATCATATTATAGGATGGAGTGTGAGGAGTTGCTAGAGCAACTGTTGGTACCCCAATCACCACAGGTGGATGATGATAAGCGAGAGAAACTGGTGGCGTTGGCTGTTGGTGGCAAAGCCAAACATTACTTTGGGGAGTACACTCCGGATAAAATTCACAAAATGTCAGCCGAAGAAATCGATAAACTGTACGCTAAATACGAGGCTAGACTAGGTTCAGAAATGACAAAGACAATAGGATCGGCTATGACCCAGATATACACTGGTATTGCGTCATACTTCCTTCCCATCCCCCCGGAGCGCCGACTTTACTTGTGGGAAGACTTA
Organism: Haliotis rubra; assembly: GCF_003918875.1. Taxonomy (NCBI): domain Eukaryota; kingdom Metazoa; phylum Mollusca; class Gastropoda; order Lepetellida; family Haliotidae; genus Haliotis; species Haliotis rubra. The sequence goes on from NW_025767631.1 coordinate 398,433, forward strand.
GAGAAAGACCCTTTTATCGAACACGCCTTGAGCTCTATCAGCTGCGAGCTGTACCACAAATACGGTATGTTGTTAGCCCCGGTGACGGCGGCGATTATTACGGCAAAGCATTGTCAATTTGAGAGGAAAAATAATAATAATAGTATAGATGGATGCTGCACAGGAGACCCCCAAGGAGGAGACCCCTTCAGAGGAGACCCCACCCCAACAACTGGAGGAAACCTCCAGGGAGGTGACCCCTCCCACAGTAACCAGGCAGAAGAATCCTAAGAGAGTAGCTGCCGGTAAAAAACGGTGGTGTAACCAACATAAAATTATCAGGGTGACTCACCCGGAGCGACTCTTGTTAGTTGTATGCGCAACTGCTGCCGTGGCTATCTCATGGCTATATACACGAAGTGAGGGTCTCCCTACACCCCCGGAATTAAAGGTCAACCCGCATATCATGCAATAAAATATATATTTTTATATCATATACATAATGTCTGAGGGGAAAACGTTCGTCAACGACGCATACCACGCCACAGTGGTCACCAGTCTAGCCGTAGGATACGCTCGGTTGACCAAAATGGTGCTTAAACAACCAACTATCAAGCTAGATTTCAACCTGCAGGATATGGGTATGCTAATAATGAACCTTGGTATGGCGATGGCCACAAAAGACATCCTAGTAAAACAAGGAATAATACCTGAAGATATTATGAAATAAATATAAGGATGGCTACGATTGCTATGATGGTCGGTGGTGCGTTAGTGAATGCCCTGGCATTTTCCGGGAGTAATTTCCTCTCTCTAAACTACGAGAGTCACACGCGGCTGAAATACAGGCGGAGAGGAAGCGGCACGATCTCGCTATTGAGAACTTACAAATAGCACAGGCCGAGTACGCTAAACAACGCCTCCAGCGGATCGATTACATTAACGAACAACTCAGGCGTGAAAACCATGCCGTTCAAACATTCCACGATGTCGACGACGCAGCGAGACAATACTACTTATTAACTGGTAAACGATTGGAGCCACTACAGAAGCCAACACTCGCTCAGTACTACACACCATCCAAGGGACAAATGGACCGTGAACTGACCTTCATAGCGCTGGGTATAGCGGCGACTGCTTTGGTTGTGAAACAATTAGACTAATACACATATAAATATGTTAACATGTATAGATGTGAATACATACTTATGGGGAAGACCGAGACCTGTGGTAGGGGATGCGGTACTCATGGGTACTGTTATTCCCACATGGGAAGTCCCAACTACTCGTGTTCTGTGTGTGGTATAGGGAGTCAAAGGACACTATTGTTTATGTAAAGCTCACGGGGCGAACGTAGTCAGACATCACCTCATCTACGAGAATAAAAAGGCCTACATAAAAGAACGTAGGCGATTTCTCAAGATAGCAGTGTAGTGACCCAATTAGAGATTATTACACACTTACGTATAGATATGTTTGTGGAACTTGATCCCAGTGAAGACATCGAATCTCAGGTAAAAAACATACTCAAAGATAAACTGAACTTCAGATTTCAGGTAATATTGAAAATGGTATGGATTAAAGATGGTGTTAAGTATACTCGTCCCTTCGTATGTGTGGGGAACATCACGACTCAATATCAGATAGATTGTTTTACAAGTATATCGGAATACCTGCTAAACTTCAAGGAATACTATATCAAACAGTGTGAGCACTGGATCGAAACAGCCCATCTAAAAATAGTTCATTGGGGTGACGGAGAGGATATATGATTTTTTACATTTACGGCGGCCCAATTAGACATTAATTCCTTAGGTGTGTACGCAATTATGAATACTATACAGTTCGTACGCACTGAGCGCGCTGTAGGTAAGTATTTAAGAGGCTGGCGCATGCGCGTTGATAGGAATATAGATGTCTCAGATATTAAGCCCCTGATAGATGATAAAATAAAACAGGAACTAGCCAGTCTTGGAAGTATCAAATTTCAAATCACAATTAAAATGACACTCGAGAAGAACGTAGGGGATGTTACCGAGTACGTTCAGCCTTACTTCCGAGGTGTACAAGAGGTCGTGACCCAGATAGAGACTATAAACACATCGATCGATACTAGTTTTCAGCAGATACAGGAACACCTAGAACGCTACACACACTTGGGATCCGGGTGGGCTGTAGATAAAATCGATATTGTCTATCTAGACATAGCTAACTACGTGCCGTTCAGAGGCGGGTCATACCTAGACTTGCCTCCATACTATAAGAAAAAACATGCCATAGTCAACGTTAAGAATAGAGGAAACGATTGCTTGAGATTAGCTATCAGATCAGCTTTGTTTCCAGCTGACACTCATTCAGACAGGCCTTCTAGCTATCCCCAAGACGATGGACTCAACTGGGATGGTATAGATGAACCAACCACCATATCTCAGATCACTAAAGTAGAAAAACAGAATAATCTAGCTATAAATGTCTTTGGACACGAAGACGACACAACAATAATACACAGGCTCAGCTCGTTGGTGGGAAAGGGGGGGAACCCCCCTCGTGTTATCAATATATTTATGATCCAACGAGGTGAAAAGTATCACTACACGTGGATAAAACATTTCAGTCGGTTGTTGCACGATCAGTCGAAACACGATGGGAAAAAACACTTTTGTATGCGATGTCTGCACGGTTTCAGCCGAGCTGATTTATTAGAATCCCACCAGGAGTATTGCCAAGGTGTGGGACAGACGGCTATACGCATCGACATGCCCGAGGAAGGTGACAATATCCTAAAATTCTACAACCACAAGCACCAAATGTCCGTGCCTTATATTATATACGCCGACTTTGAAGCATTGGTCAAACCTGTTGAGGCTGTTGGGGATACCCCCACAGGTGAGAGCTTCACATACAAAACACAAGAGCATGAAGCATGTGGGTTTGGATACGTAGTCGTCCGTTGTGATGGGGAAACGAAAGCTCCCGTGGTGTACAGGGGTCCTGATGCGGTTGAAAGGTTTCTAAAGTGTTTGAAGGAGGAAGAAGAAATTATTAGGAAAAAGTTGTATAGAATCGCTCCCATGCGTATGACCCAAGCCGACAGGCTAGCTCACTCCCGTAGCATTAACTGTCACGTGTGTGACTCACCACTTAACGGTGATTCGGTGAGAGATCACTGTCACATAACCAGTAAGTATAGAGGCGCTGCTCATAACGAATGTAACCTCAAGCTTAGAATCAACCCTAAAACAATAAACATTCCCGTTGTCTTTCACAACTTGAGAGGGTACGACTCTCACTTAATCATGCAGGCCATCGCGAAAATCGATGGTAATATAACGTGCATTCCCAACAACATGGAGAAATATCTCTCTTTCAGCTTAGACGGACTTAGGTTCATTGACTCGTGTCAATTTCTATTGTCGTCATTAGCCAGCCTGATTAAAGCCAACGATACCTTCCCTATTACCGATCGATACACAGACGCCGAGACTAGATCTCTGCTTATGAGGAAGGGGGTGTACCCCTATGAATATATGGATAGTTGGACTAAGTTCACCGAGACCAGACTACCCCCATCAAAGAATTTTACAGCAATCTGACAGACTCGGAAATATCCGAAGACGATTACTCGTACGCTATTAATGTATGGAATAAACTTGGTTGTAAAAACCTGGGTGACTATCACGATCTGTATTTGAAGATGGATGTACTACTATTAGCCGACGTATTTGAGACATTTAGGAGGACATGTATCAAGCAGTATAAACTAGATCCAGCATGGTATTACACCAGCCCAGGTCTGTCGTGGGATGCCTTGCTTAAAAAGACCGGAGTTAAGTTGGAATTGCTTACTGATTATGACATGCACCTGTTCGTTGAGAAAGGTCTGCGAGGTGGGATCTCCATGGTAACCAAACGATACGCTAAAGCAAATAATCAATACGTGAATGGCTACGACCCTAGCAAACCAACCAATCACATTCTCTATCTCGACGCAAATAACCTGTACGGATGGGCTATGAGTCAGTATCTACCCACAGGGGGATTCGAATGGGCGTCACATGAGGTCGATGTTATGAGCATCGCGCCGGATTCGAACAAAGGTTATATCCTCGAGGTTGACTTGGAATACCCCAAGGCATTACACGAATCACACAACAGCTACCCCCTAGCTCCCGAACGTATGAGGGTTAACCCAGACTGGATGTCTGAATACCAACATAACTTATTAGATAGGCGGGTGACGGGCGTTGAAAAACTCGTGCCTAACTTAATGAATAAGACCAAATACATAGTTCACTATCGCAACCTGCAGCTGTACCTGTCGTTGGGTATGAAACTGACCAAAATACACAGGGTGCTCGTGTTCAACCAGAGCCCATGGATGGAGCCTTACATCAGAATGAACACGGACCTGCGAAAGCTGGCCACCAGTGACTTTGAGAAAAACTTGTATAAGCTCATGAACAACTCGGTATTCGGTAAGACGATGGAGAACCTGAGGAAACGCGTGGACGTGAAGCTGGTTCGGTCGAATGAAGAGGAAAAAACTCAGGAAGCTGATCGCTAACCCTGCATTCAACCGTAGTAAGATATTCGATAACGACCTGGCTGCCATACACATGAAGAAAAGTCACATAATATTAAACCGGCCTGTTTACGTTGGGATGAGCATCCTTGATTTATCCAAACACCTGATGTACGACTTTTACTACAACGAGCTTAAGAAACAGTACGACGACAGGTGTGAAGTACTATATACTGACACGGATTCCCTGCTGATGGAGATTCGAACCGAGGACGTGTACGAGGACATGAAAAAACACCTCGATTTGTACGACACCAGCGACTACCCCAAGGACCATGCCATACACAGCACGGTGAATAAAAAGGTCCTAGGTAAGATGAAGGACGAGTGTGCTGGCACGCCCATAGCCGAGTACATAGGGTTGAGGCCTAAGATGTACTCCATACTGAAGGCCGACAATGGTGAGATCCGGAAAGCTAAGGGTGTAAAAAAAAATACGTGGTGAAACAACACATCAAACACACCAGATTCAAGGAAGCCCTGTTCAAGACCCGTACCTTTAAACATAAAATGAACACACTTAGAAGTGATGGGCATAGGATATACGGGTTGACTATAAATAAAACATCATTATCACCTATGGACACTAAACGTTGGATAGCCATTGATGGGATAAACACGTACGCGTACGGGCATGAGAAAATTGAACCAAGAACATAGGTATAAATAAATAGTGACATGTCACGGAACCAGAAAAAGTTTGAGGCTATTTACTACAGTCCGCGTGGATATTGGAAAGGAGCTAGCGCTGTAGATAAACTATCTAAAATAACTCGAGTATCCCCGGAGGAGGTCAAAACATGGCTTGAAAAACAAGCACTTTGGCAGATATATTTACCACCACCACGCTATGTGCCTAGAAGGAAGTTTGGTATTAATGTACCTAATAACGTTCACCAAGCAGACCTACTGTTCCTACCCCACGATAAGAGGTACAAGTATGCCTTAACCGTAGTGGACGTAGCCAGTCGCTACAAGGAAGCCGAACCCTTGACCACGAAAGATTCTGCCCAGGTAGCCAGAGGATTCGAACGCATATACAAACGCAGTCCGCTGACGTGGCCAACAGAGCTGCAAGTTGACCCCGGGCGGGAGTTCATGGGTGCTGTGTCACAACTGCTAGCCAAACACGATACAAAGGTCAGGCGTGGTACGGCTGGAGCCCATCGCAGCCAAGCCATAGTTGAGAGATTTAATAGGACTTTGTCTGAACGTTTATTCGGGTATCAATATGCGAGAGAAATGAGCAACCCGGAAAAACGATCGACTGAATGGGTCAAAAGGTTACCTAAGGTGGTGTCGGCAATCAACCATGAAGTTACTCGGCTCACTGGTAAGAAACCGGCAGACGCTATCAAATTAAAAACAGTGATGGCTGAACCGGCTGCTCCATTGCATGGGAAGGAGAAACAAATACCAGATAGATCCCTAGTTAGGTATCTTTACCAGCCAGGGGAACACGAAGGGGACACTCGGAAACGAGCTACTGATCCTATATGGTCAGTCAAAACTTACAATATAGATAAGGTAGACATCAAAGCAGACGAGCCTAACTTGTACTACTTGAGGGATGGGCCAGGGAGGGGGTTTGTAAGAGAAGAATTATTGATCGTACCGTACGGTACAGTATTACCTCCCGTCAACACTACATAGAGGTAAGATATCCGGTGGGGTTCGTATCCCACCGTCACAACTTCGTGTGATGTGAGAGACACAATTCCCTTTGGAGCGCAATACATTTCTTTGGGAATTGGGACATTTTGCTTGAAAAAGTCTTATTTTATGAAATAAAGCTCTGTAGTAGATGGTAATGGTAAGGGTCCAACTAAGGCTTTATCTATTAAATGAAGCCTTAGATTACCCTGGTCCAGGACTGTCATCCTGTCTACTACTTACTTTGTTTGAGATATGACCCTGTTCTCTTGCAGTGACATGTCTATGTGACAGTTAAATGTCAGGTTCTTGAAGGACAGCTCAGACTGAAACTTCGCAGAGAGCTGAGAATGAAAATCGGCCCTCACATCAAATCGTGTACAGGGCAACCAACTGTAAATGTTGTCCTTCCACTGAAGTCGAGGGATAGCTAAACATTAGCTGTGAATCATTATATCATCAAACTGATACTTTAGTGAAAAATAGCTTGTTTATGTAATTAAGTCCATATATTGATAACCACAAGAAAAACGGAAATTGTGAAAAGAAGACGACTACAGTAAGACTATAAACTATATCTAGATACTTTTGACACATGATGGCGAAGGAACCTGCCTGCGAGAACAGGCTACCCGCAAACAGAAACATCAGTCATAAACATCCGCTTGGCCTCCCTTAGATCCGACACGAGCCACCTCATTAAGTCAACAATGAATGATTGTGAGTGACATTATCGCTATGGGATTGACATCAGGATGACGACATGTGATTTTGATCCGACATTGGATGACGTGGACTTTAAGGAGTTAGCTGTCTGTGATGCTCGTCAATGCCGGTCATGCAGATGTGTCACATGGATGTAGCGGTCTCACCTTTCTATCCAAAATAAAGGGAACATGTGATATATGTTAAAGTAAGTTTGCGTTATGTCCTATAACATGTAGACACTTTGGCAATTAGAATTACAAGTTATTAAAATATTATATGAGTTCGTCCTCAGACAAGAAAAACACTTTTTTTCCAGAACAAGTCGCCAGCGTCGTATTGTGTGACAGTGAGACACAGACAGACAACGAGGTCTACATCAGCAGCAACCTACTGAGGATGTCAGCTCTAGGAACAAGCACCTGCACCTGTACAGTCAGTGGAGCAGCGAGCCAGGTCACCCTACTGGACGTGAGACTGGGCAACAGCAACCGGACCAGACTGACCATCTGGGACAGGACACGGTCAGTGTACACAGCCCACGGTGGTCAGCAAACACTCCACTTCATGGAGCAGATTAAGATGAGGCAGTCAGAGTGGAGTCTACAAGTGGATGTTGTCCAAGACCATCTCCCTGACAAGATATGGATGAGAGTGCAAGGTAGTTATTTTACACCAGGCAGCAATGAGTTTATAACGTGTGCTGATAACTGAAATGTTCATCATCGAAACAAAATGCTTCCGTGACTGAATAAGCTTCTTTTTCCACAGGAAACAACAACAGTACTAAAGTCACAGTCACATGTGGTATGTCCTTCCCTATATCCACCTGTCTGATGCTCAATTGTCTACATTGTGTAATTTGTTAATAGATATCAAAATAGAGAGTTAATCGTTTAGGTTCATAGACACATTTGGAAAAATCCCTGTTATCCTGTTGCTGGGAAGTTATGATAAACTCGCCAAGTCACTGAAACTGGAAACATTATTTCTTTTAGAAAACAAAAGTGCATTCGGGAGAAATTAGGCTGAACCATTTCTGCATGCGTACTCAAAGTGCGGTCATAAGAAAACTTTGTAAATCTATAGAAGCGTATGTTCTATCAAGAAGGTATTTAAGTTTTCTCATTGAGTCACTCTGGGATCATTTTCGAGGTTTTGTAAACAATATCAGATAAATGGGAGGACCATTTGCCGTTCGATGATAGTATTACCCCCACATGTTGATGATGTTCTGCTGTTTTAACAATCGTATCGTCAAATAATAAGTCAACCGAGCAAATATCATCTTTGAGTAGGAAATGTAGTGATTCTGTCTTATCTGGGTTGTATGATATCAACCACTAGTTTGCCCAATCATTTACCCTTCTGAGATTTTCTTTCAATCAGTTTTCAGTTTCGTAATATTTTTCGGAAACCTTGCTTTTTATGATGTACATGTGTCATTAGCAAATAGTCGATTTATGCAATCAACATCAAACAATGAAAAGAAACGGCCCCAACACTTATCCTGTGGGACGCCAGCTTGGAGTAACCTTGGTTTAAGCATCGCATAGTATATTGGTCTTTATGGCCTAGAGCTTGGCGTATTTGATGGACAGGTGAATTCCCAGATTGAAAACCAGCTTGGTATTTGAACAATCGTTTGTTCTCATTGAAATATTTAGACATATGCTTAAATACAGCTCTCTCAAACAGTTTACCGACACAACATATAAGTGATATCGGTTAGATACTGATGTAGTTTGATACTTCAGTTTTATCACCTTTCTTGAATACAGACATTACACGTGCTAATTTCCATTCTGATGGTTTCACACTTGTTTGTAGTGATCATTCGACCAGGAAACTCAACGGCCCATTTATTGAATGAGCAGTTTCCTTAAAAGCTTCTATTAGGCCCGTAGCTTTATTGAGTGGCAAACATTCAGTTATACCCAGAAATTTTCTGTTTAGTCACTGTTGTGAATTCTAAAAGTTTAATCTGTGCGTCTATCAAATTGAGGAAGAGTCCTATTTTCGTAATTTTCGTCGAGATCGAAGTAATGAAGTTATTTACAAATTCTGCTTTATCTATATGTAAGAAAATCGTCATCACCAATAGGATTCTGTTTGAGAGCGGGAATGCAAATTCTTGTACCTGAATGTTTTACAACATATCGCAGCATTTTCCAGTAAGAGGGTTTATCATTAAAATGTAATACAGTAATAAAATCGTCAATATTGGAATAAAAGTTTTCTTTTGCATGGTATTTCATGTTATTTATTTCTGTTTCTTATACAATCGAATATCTCTTTCTTTGTCATTTCTTTTAGCTTTCTTTCGTATTTTGTCCCGTTTTCTGCATTCCATTCTGCATTTCAGCTCGGTATCGAACCAAGGCTTGTCATCAGGACGAATCGTTACAGTTTTAGATTGTACACATGATCTAGCACACCTTTGTGAAACTTCGTTAATGATTTATATGCATCATCAAGACAGTCACAGTTTTAAAAATATCAAACCAATTAGTATTTTCTATTGATTGTTAAGCTTATCGTAATTGCCAGTTTTGTAACACCATACTTGTCTAGTAAAACACATTTTAGTGATGACATTTATGTCCAACTAAATATAAGTACTCCGATGATCACTAACTTTCTTATCAAATTCAACAACTCCAGCCAGGGTCTATTACCGTAGCTGTGGTTGTAGTCACTCTAGCAGGCTCTTTTATAACAGGGGAGGTGGGGGTAGCCTAGTGGTTAAAGCGTTCACTTGTCACGCCGAAGGCCCGGGTCTGATTCCCCACATGGGTATAATGTGTGAAGCCCACTTCTGGTGTCCCTAGCCGTGATATTGCTTGAATATTGCTAAAAGCGGCGTAAGGTAAATAATCACTCACCCACTCGCTCTTTATAACGTTATGTAGATTGTTTTTTTCCATTAAATCTACAGTATTCAATTGTTGACATGGCAGAAAAGTTTCGTTTATATCACCAACAAACCTTATCTTACTGGATGCATCTAGAGCTGTTTCTACACTTTGATCTTGACGTTGCCACAATGTATGGTGGTTGTCATAATCAGGTGTGTGTACAACACATAATATATCCAAATGGTTTCGTCATGAATACTTTCTGGAAGTACCATACTTTTTAAAGGCTAGTTGTTTATTGACATACATTATGACCCCTTCCCCAAAAGCATTTCTATCTTTTCTGATCGGTTCGTGGAAATTATCCCATAAAAGATCAATCAGTGGTGTTTACAGTCTCATCTAGGTGTGTTTCTGGTAAAACAGACAATGTGATAAACAGGGAGTACTTCCAACCAGGTAATTTAACTTTTTGCGCACATTTCGTGTATTTAAATGAAGTATATCAAGTGCTTGATCAGAGTCATAGTTCAGTGGGCCTTATTTGGTTTCATACTGGCCCCGGCAGGCAAGCAGTAGTAACAATAGGATCACAAGGACATGTTGGAATAAAGCTTAATCAGAACAAATAAATCCTCAGTGCGTAGGCTCCATGAGTCATTATAAGTTGAGAAATTTGTTGTTAAGAACAAGATCAAATCGTCTCACGAGTCGTTTTTCCCAACGACGATCTGATCGTGGAACAATCTATCAGGAAAGAAGAAATAATACGTCACTATCAAAATTCAAACTCAGTTCCACTGTACCTTTCTGTACGATATTACACATCTCATAACATACTGCATGCAGATTAAGTTACAGATCCATCCTGCGCATGTGGCAACCCATAAGAAAATTCTCAGCATTGTTACTTACAGTGTTCATTATACGAGAGAAAAATCATGTTTAAAGCTATACAAGATGGCTGTTATTGTAATTCTGTGATTACATTATATGTTCTTTCAAAAAGCATTGCCGATTTGACTAATCCTGAAAACGAATTTATATTAAAAACTGTACACCTGTATATAAGCAAATCAAAACGATGCCAGTAGTTTTCTTTCTCTGTATCTTTTGAATGATAATATTTCCCCTTAACTGCCAATCTTTCTCCATGTCTGTTTCTAATGATTGCTAGCACTGAAAAATTGTTCTTTCAAATATTCTTGGAGAGGGGTTATATAAGTTCTAAGAACTTGTCTCCGGATCTTTTTCACTTTGTGTATAAAATATGCTTAAACTAACCATTTCTGCAAACCTTAATGTGTGCATCAGCAGACAGGAAGGAATGAAACGTTAGCCTGATTCATATTCCATTATATAGCGTTAAATAGTAGTTCTCTAGCCTGTGATGTAGCGGTTATCAACCGTTTCGTGTCAGTTGTAGATTGTTAATATTTCAGATCCAAGTGCAGCGAAACAGCTGCAGGCCCCAGATCAGGTGAGGTGTCTCTACAAGCGGGTTGTTAAATGTTTAGTTTCCTTGTTATTCATTCTATTTTCGCTTGTATTTGGTAGTTTAAGTAGTCATAGGGAGTCCTTTTCGTGGTCTTTGCGAGGATTAAAGATTTTTAAAAACCTGATATTTTAGGTCTCTCGACTCGAAATGCTTCCCAGTACACATGCTTTTGTTGTACTGGGAAGCATTTCGAGTCGGGGGTCATCACAAATCTTTTAAAATCTTTAATCCTCGCAAAGACACGAGGACCTGTGGTTAAAGTATGGGTGTTGACGTTCGTCGTCAAACTGTCTGGAGTATTAGGTGAGTCCGTATGAATGTTGTCGTCAAAAATTGTCTGGAGTCATATATGAAGCCGTATCAATGTATTCGTTCTCGTCAAACTGTCTGAGTCATATATGGCTTTGTATCAATGTATTCGTTCTCGCCTCAAACTGTCTGGAGTCATATATGGCTTCGTATCAATGCTTCGTATCAATGTATCAATGTTCGTTCTCGTCAAACGCTGTCTGGCCACCGCCCGAGTCATATATATGGCTTCGTATCAACGTATTCGTTCTCGTCAAACCGTTCGGGAGTCATATACATTTCGTATCAATGTATTCGTTCTCAGTTAAACTGTCTAGAGTCATATATGGCTTCGTATCAATGTATTCGTTCTCATCAAAGTGTCTGGAGTCATATATGGCTTCGTATCAATGTATTCGTTCTCGTCGTCCCACGGAGTCATGGCCGCATCACGTATCGTTCGTCAAACTGTCATCGAGTCAGATATGGTTTTGTATCAATATATTCGTTCTGTCAAACTGTTGCAGCTGGAAACAGACTTGAAAATTATATTCCTTGTTGTTGGCTTTGTGCTGGTGGCTCCGTGTTGGGATTATCTCAATATTTTGTATGAAAAGGTGGGTACCACTACATCGACTGGTGTTATCATCATATCGTTAACTCATTGCATATCACCGTTATCACACCTCACTGGCGTTGTCACCGTTATCATTGACTGTACCTCACTGGCGTTATCACCTCGTTATCACACCTACCGGTGTTATCACCTTTATCACACTCACCGGTGTCATCACTGTTATCACACTCACTCGGTGTTATCACACTCACTGGTGTTATCACCCGTTATCACACTCACTGGTGCTATCTTACTGTTATCACACTCACTGGTGTTATCTCACTGTTATCAACACTTCCACTGGTGTAGTTATCACTGTTATCACACTCACCGGTGGTGTTATCACCGTTATCACACCTACTGGTGTTATCACCGTATTCACACCCACTGATCGTATCACCACACTCACTGGTGTTATCGCTGTTATCACACTCACTCACTGGTGTTATCATTGTTATCACACTCACTGGTGTTATCACTGTTATCACACTCACTGGTGCTATCACTGTTATCACACTCACTGCGTTAATTTCACCGTTATCACACTCACCGGTGTTATCATTACCCCTGTTATCCACACCACACTCATCTTTGCTCGAAGTGTTTTGTTGATTTACGTAATACATTCTCGACAAAAATGATAAATCTGGCGTTCAGTCGAAACTCATGATCTTTATGAAAACAGATAAAATACAAAATCACCAGCATTAAGATTTTGAATGTTACTATTTATCCAGGAAACGAGGAAGTCCACTCTCTGTTTCCACCTTCCCCACGGTTTACCCCTTGAAGGAATGACGCCGTTGAGCCAATCTATTCCTTACCCCATCAACATCGTGGAGACGGCACCCTCCTCGCCAGCTTCCTCAACCAAGAGCCAGGGGACCAGGGCCAGCTGCAGGAAGGATCCTGACAACCCCATGTCACTGTCAAACCTAACCATCGACCACCAGAACAAGCCTCGCCAACACGGGAACATTGAACTAAGATAGCAACAACCCCATGTCACTGCCAAACCCAACCATCGACCAGAACAAGCTTCCAGCCAACACAGACCCAGGGAACATTGAACTAAGATAGCAACAACTACGATATCTTAAAACAGATAAGGTATTTAGAAATGAATGCCCAGGAAGTGAAAATGTATAACCGATTTGTTTATCCGCTGGCAGCATATTCCACATGGACTGTCTGGGTCCCTTTATGTATCAATATTGGAAATGAGCACAAATTACCATCTTTCGTGATTGGCAGGTGGTATCACGGGTA